>NW_026708916.1:172500-260000 GCF_902713425.1 Acipenser ruthenus
CTTTTCTTTAACCACTGGACCACACAGCCTCCAATGTAGCACTATTCTGACTCTAGTCAATTCTATTCTAACTATGGTCATTTAGCTCAATGGTGACTCTGGTCATGTAGCTCAATGGTGACTCTGGTCATGTAGCTCAATGGTGACTCTGGTCATGTAGCTCAATGGTGACTCTGGTCATGTAGCTCAATTTTGACTATGGTCAGGGCGGCAGTGTGGAGTAGTGGTTAGGTCTCGGGACTCTTGACTAGAAGGTCGTGGGTTCAATCCCAGGTGGGGGACATTGCTGCTGTACCCTTGAGCAAGGTACTTTACCTAGATTGCTCCAGTAACAATCCAACTGTATAAATGGGTAATTGTATGTAGAAAAATAATATAATTGTATGTAAAAATAATGTGATATCTTGTAACAATTGTAAGTCGTCCTGGATAAGGGTGTCTGCTAAGAAATACAGTGGCTCTCAAAAGTATTCACCCCCCTTGGACTTTTCCACATTTCATTGTGTTACAACATGGAATCAAAATGGATTTAATTGGGAGTTTTTGCCACTGATCAACACAAGAAAAGTCCATAATGTCAAAGTGAAAAATAAAATCTACAACTTGTTCTAAATTAATTACAAATATAAAACAGAAAATAATTGATTGCATAAGTATTCACCCCCTTTGCTATGACACACCTAAATAAGCTCTGGTGCAACCAATTGTCTTTAGAAGTCACATAATTAGTTGAATGGAGTCCACCTGTGTGCAATTAAGGTGTTTCACATGATTTCAGGTTAAATACACCTGTCTCTGGGAGGTCCCACAGTTGGTTAGTACATTTCCTAACAAAAACTACATCATGAAGATGAAGGAACATTCAAAGCAAATCCGGAATAAGGTTCTTCAAAATCACCAATCAGGGGTAGGATATAAGAACATTTCCAAGGCATTGAATATCCTCTCAGAGCACAGTAAAGTCCATTATTAAGAAATGGAGAGAATATGGCACAACTGTGAATCTGTCTAGAACAGGCCGTCCTCAAAAACGGAGTATCCGGGCGTATAGGGCACTAGTCAGGGAGGCCACCAAGAGGCCTATGGCAACTCTAAAGGAGTTACAGTGTTCCACGGCTGAGCTGGGAGACACTGTGCATATGGCAACAATAGCCCGGGTGCTTCACAAAACTGGCCTTTATGGGAGAGTGGCAAAAAGAAAGCCATTGTTGAAAAAAACTCGCATCAAATCTCGGCTAGAGTTTCCCAGAAGGCATGTGGGAGACTCTGAGACCAAGTGGAAGAAGATTCTATGGTCTGATGAGACCAAAATAGAGCTTTTTGGCCTCAACGCTAAGCGCTATGTTTGCCAGTGATCAACACAAGAAAAGTCCATAATGTCAAAGTGAAAAATAAAATCTACAAATTGTTCTAAATTAATTACAAATATAAAACAGAAAATAATTGATTGCATAAGTATTCACCCCCTTTGCTATGACACACCTAAATAAGCTCTGGTGCAACCAATTGTCTTTAGAAGTCACATAATTAGTTGAATGGAGTCCACCTGTGTGCAATTAAGGTGTTTCACATGATTTCAGGTTAAATACACCTGTCTCTGGGAGGTCCCACAGTTGGTTAGTACATTTCCTAACAAAAACTACATGATGAAGATGAAGGAACATTCAAAGCAAATCCGGAATAAGGTTCTTCAAAAGCACCAATCAGGGGTAGGATATAAGAACATTTCCAAGGCATTGAATATCCTCTCAGAGCACAGTAAAGTCCATTATTAAGAAATGGAGAGAATATGGCACAACTGTGAATCTGTCTAGAACAGGCCGTCCTCAAAAACGGAGTATCCGGGCATATAGGGCACTAGTCAGGGAGGCCACCAAGAGGCCTATGGCAACTCTAAAGGAGTTACAGTGTTCCACGGCTGAGCTGGGAGACACTGTGCATATGGCAACAATAGCCCGGGTGCTTCACAAAACTGGCCTTTATGGGAGAGTGGCAAAAAGAAAAAAACTCGCATCAAATCTCGGCTAGAGTTTCCCAGAAGGCATGTGGGAGACTCTGAGACCAAGTGGAAGAAGATTCTATGGTCTGATGAGACCAAAATAGAGCTTTTTGGCCTCAACGCTAAGCGCTATGTTTGCCACTGATCAACACAAGAAAAGTCCATAATGTCAAAGTGAAAAATAAAATCTACAAATTGTTCTAAATTAATTACAAATATAAAACAGAAAATAATTGATTGCATAAGTAATCACCCCCTTTGCTATGACACACCTAAATAAGCTCTGGTGCAACCAGTTGTCTTTAGAAGTAACATAATTAGTCGAATGGAGTCCACCTGTGTGCAATTAAGGTGTTTCACATGATTTCAGGTTAAATACACCTGTCTCTGGGAGGTCCCACAGTTGGTTAGTACATTTCCTAACAAAAACTACATCATGAAGATGAAGGAACATTCAAAGCAAATCCGGAATAAGGTTCTTCAAAAGCACCAATCAGGGGTAGGATATAAGAACATTTCCAAGGCATTGAATATCCTCTCAGAGCACAGTAAAGTCCATTATTAAGAAATGGAGAGAATATGGCACAACTGTGAATCTGTCTAGAACAGGCCGTCCTCAAAAACGGAGTATCCGGGCGTATAGGGCACTAGTCAGGGAGGCCACCAAGAGGCCTATGGCAACTCTGAAGGAGTTACAGTGTTCCACGGCTGAGCTGGGAGACACTGTGCATATGGCAATAATAGCCCGGGTGCTTCACAAAACTGGCCTTTATGGGAGAGTGGCAAAAAGAAAGCCATTGTTGAAAAAAACTCGCATCAAATCTCGGCTAGAGTTTCCCAGAAGGCATGTGGGAGACTCTGAGACCAAGTGGAAGAAGATTCTATGGTCTGATGAGACCAAAATAGAGCTTTTTGGCCTCAACGCTAAGCGCTATGTTTGCCACTGATCAACACAAGAAAAGTCCATAATGTCAAAGTGAAAAATAAAATCTACAACTTGTTCTAAATTAATTACAAATATAAAACAGAAAATAATTGATTGCATAAGTATTCATCCCCTTTGCTATGACACACCTAAATAAGCTCTGGTGCAACCAGTTGTCTTTAGAAGTCACATAATTAGTTTAATGGAGTCCACCTGTGTGCAATTAAGGTGTTTCACATGATTTCAGGTTAAATACACCTGTCTCTGGGAGGTCCCACAGTTGGTTAGTACATTTCCTAACAAAAACTACATCATGAAGATGAAGGAACATTCAAAGCAAATCCGGAATAAGGTTCTTCAAAAGCACCAATCAGGGGTAGGATATAAGAACATTTCCAAGGCATTGAATATCCTCTCAGAGCACAGTAAAATCCATTATTAAGAAATGGAGAGAATATGGCACAACTGTGAATCTGTCTACAACAGGCCGTCCTCAAAAACGGAGTATCCGGGCGTATAGGGCACTAGTCAGGGAGGCCACCAAGAGGCCTATGGCAACTCTAAAGGAGTTACAGTGTTCCACGGCTGAGCTGGGAGACACTGTGCATATGGCAACAATAGCCCGGGTGCTTCACAAAACTGGCCTTTATGGGAGAGTGGCAAAAAGAAAGCCATTGTTGAAAAAAACTCGCATCAAATCTCGGCTAGAGTTTCCCAGAAGGCATGTGGGAGACTCTGAGACCAAGTGGAAGAAGATTCTATGGTCTGATGAGACCAAAATAGAGCTTTTTGTCCTCAACGCTAAGCGCTATGTTTGCCACTGATCAACACAAGAAAAGTCCATAATGTCAAAGTGAAAAATAAAATCTACA
The DNA here is from genome assembly GCF_902713425.1 of Acipenser ruthenus. Taxonomy (NCBI): domain Eukaryota; kingdom Metazoa; phylum Chordata; class Actinopteri; order Acipenseriformes; family Acipenseridae; genus Acipenser; species Acipenser ruthenus. Next base: position 176,297 of record NW_026708916.1, read on the forward strand.
AATTGTTCTAAATTAATTACAAATATAAAACAGAAAATAATTGATTGCATAAGTATTCACCCCCTTTGCTATGACACACCTAAATAAGCTCTGGTGCAACCAATTGTCTTTAGAAGTCACATAATTAGTTGAATGGAGTCCACCTGTGTGCAATTGAGGTGTTTCACATGATTTCAGGTTAAATACACCTGTCTCTGGGAGGTCCCACAGTTGGTTAGTACATTTCCTAACAAAAACTACATCATGAAGATGAAGGAACATTCAAAGCAAATCCGGAATAAGGTTCTTCAAAAGCACCAATCAGGGGTAGGATATAAGAACATTTCCAAGGCATTGAATATCATCTCAGAGCACAGTAAAGTCCATTATTAAGAAATGGAGAGAATATGGCACAACTGTGAATCTGTCTAGAACAGGCCGTCCTCAAAAACGGAGTATCCGGGCGTATAGGGCACTAGTCAGGGAGGCCACCAAGAGGCCTATGGCAACTCTAAAGGAGTTACAGTGTTCCACAGCTGAGCTGGGAGACACTGTGCATATGGCAACAATAGCCCGGGTGCTTCACAAAACTGGCCTTTATGGGAGAGTGGCAAAAAGAAAGCCATTGTTGAAAAAAACTCGCATCAAATCTCGGCTAGAGTTTCCCAGAAGGCATGTGGGAGACTCTGAGACCAAGTGGAAGAAGATTCTATGGTCTGATGAGACCAAAATAGAGCTTTTTGGCCTCAAAGCTAAGCGCTATGTTTGCCACTGATCAACACAAGAAAAGTCCATAATGTCAAAGTGAAAAATAAAATCTACAAATTGTTCTAAATTAATTACAAATATAAAACAGAAAATAATTGATTGCATAAGTATTCACCCCCTTTGCTATGACACACCTAAATAAGCTCTGGTGCAACCAATTGTCTTTAGAAGTCACATAATTAGTTGAATGGAGTCCACCTGTGTGCAATTAAGGTGTTTCACATGATTTCAGGTTAAATACACCTGTCTCTGGGAGGTCCCACAGTTGGTTAGTACATTTCCTAACAAAAACTACATCATGAAGATGAAGGAACATTCAAAGCAAATCCGGAATAAGGTTCTTCAAAAGCACCAATCAGGGGTAGGATATAAGAACATTTCCAAGGCATTGAATATCCTCTCACAGCACAGTAAAGTCCATTATTAAGCAACGGAGAGAATATGGCACAACTATGAATCTGTCTAGAACAGGCCATCGTCATAAACGGAGTATCCGGGCGTATAGGGCACTAGTCAGGGAGGCCACCAAGAGGCCTATGGCAACTCTAAAGGAGTTACAGTGTTCCACGGCTGAGCTGGGAGACACTGTGCATATGGCAACAATAGCCCGGGAGCTTCACAAAACTGGCCTTTATGGGAGAGTGGCAAAAAGAAAGCCATTGTTGAAAAAAACTTGCATCAAATCTCGGCTAGAGTTTCCCAGGCATGTGGGAGACTCTGAGACCAAGTGGAAGAAGATTCTATGGTCTGATGAGACCAAAATAGAGCTTTTTGGCCTCAACACTAAGCGCTATGTTTGCCACTGATCAACACAAGAAAAGTCCATAATGTCAAAGTGAAAAATAAAATCTACAAATTGTTCTAAATTAATTACAAATATAAAACAGAAAATAATTGATTGCATAAGTATTCACCCCCTTTGCTATGACACACCTAAATAAGCTCTGGTGCAGCCAATTGTCTTTAGAAGTCACATAATTAGTTGAATGGAGTCCACCTGTGTGCAATTAAGGTGTTTCACATGATTTCAGGTTAAATACACCTGTCTCTGGGAGGTCCCACAGTTGGTTAGTACATTTCCTAACAAAAACTACATCATGAAGATGAAGGAACATTCAAAGCAAATCCGGAATAAGGTTCTTCAAAAGCACCAATCAGGGGTAGGATATAAGAACATTTCCAAGGCATTGAATATCCTCTCACAGCACAGTAAAGTCCATTATTAAGCAACGGAGAGAATATGGCACAACTGTGAATCTGTCTAGAACAGGCCATCCTCATAAACGGAGTATCCGGGCGTATAGGGCACTAGTCAGGGAGGCCACCAAGAGGCCTATGGCAACTCTAAAGGAGTTACAGTGTTCCACGGCTGAGCTGGGAGACACTGTGCATATGGCAACAATAGCCCGGGTGCTTCACAAAACTGGCCTTTATGGGAGAGTTGCAAAAAGAATGCCATTGTTGAAAAAAACTCGCATCAAATCTCGGCTAGAGTTTCCCAGAAGGCATGTGGGAGACTCTGAGACCAAGTGGAAGAAGATTCTATGGTCTGATGAGACCAAAATAGAGCTTTTTGGCCTCAACGCTAAGCGCTATGTTTGCCACTGATCAACACAAGAAAAGTCCATAATGTCAAAGTGAAAAATAAAATCTACAAATTGTTCTAAATTAATTACAAATATAAAACAGAAAATAATTGATTGCATAAGTATTCACCCCCTTTGCTATGACACACCTAAATAAGCTCTGGTGCAACCAGTTGTCTTTAGAAGTCACATAATTAGTTGAATGGAGTCCACCTGTGTGCAATTAAGGTGTTTCACATGATTTCAGGTTAAATACACCTGTCTCTGGGAGGTCCCACAGTTGGTTAGTACATTTCCTAACAAAAACTACATCATGAAGATGAAGGAACATTCAAAGCAAATCCGGAATAAGGTTCTTCAAAAGCACCAATCAGGGGTAGGATATAAGAACATTTCCAAGGCATTGAATATCATCTCAGAGCACAGTAAAGTCCATTATTAAGAAATGGAGAGAATATGGCACAACTGTGAATCTGTCTAGAACAGGCCGACCTCAAAAACTGAGTATCCGGGCGTATAGGGCACTAGTCAGGGAGGCCACCAAGAGGCCTATGGCAACTCTAAAGGAGTTACAGTGTTCCACGGCTGAGCTGGGAGACACTGTGCATATGGCAACAATAGCCCGGGAGCTTCACAAAACTGGCCTTTATGGGAGAGTGGCAAAAAGAAAGCCATTGTTGAAAAAAACTTGCATCAAATCTCGGCTAGAGTTTCCCAGAAGGCATGTGGGAGACTCTGAGACCAAGTGGAAGAAGATTCTATGGTCTGATGAGACCAAAATAGAGCTTTTTGGCCTCAACACTAAGCGCTATGTTTGCCACTGATCAACACAAGAAAAGTCCATAATGTCAAAGTGAAAAATAAAATCTACAAATTGTTCTAAATTAATTACAAATATAAAACAGAAAATAATTGATTGCATAAGTATTCACCCCCTTTGCTATGACACACCTAAATAAGCTCTGGTGCAACCAGTTGTCTTTAGAAGTCACATAATTAGTTGAATGGAGTCCACCTGTGTGCAATTAAGGTGTTTCACATGATTTCAGGTTAAATACACCTGTCTCTGGGAGGTCCCACAGTTGGTTAGTACATTTCCTAACAAAAACTACATCATGAAGATGAAGGAACATTCAAAGCAAATCCGGAATAAGGTTCTTCAAAAGCACCAATCAGGGGTAGGATATAAGAACATTTCCAAGGCATTGAATATCATCTCAGAGCACAGTAAAGTCCATTATTAAGAAATGGAGAGAATATGGCACAACTGTGAATCTGTCTAGAACAGGCCGTCCTCAAAAACGGAGTATCCGGGCGTATAGGGCAATAGTCAGGGAGGCCACCAAGAGGCCTATGGCAACTCTAAAGGAGTTACAGTGTTCCACGGCTGAGCTGGGAGACACTGTGCATATGGCAACAATAGCCCGGGTGCTTCACAAAACTGGCCTTTATGGGAGAGTGGCAAAAAGAAAGCCATTGTTGAAAAAAACTCGCATCAAATCTCGCCTAGAGTTTCCCAGAAGGCATGTGGGAGACTCTGAGACCAAGTGGAAGAAGATTCTATGGTCTGATGAGACCAAAATAGAGCTTTTTGGCCTCAACGCTAAGCGCTATGTTTGCCACTGATCAACACAAGAAAAGTCCATAATGTCAAAGTGAAAAATAAAATCTACAAATTGTTCTAAATTAATTACAAATATAAAACAGAAAATAATTGATTGCATAAGTATTCACCCCCTTTGCTATGACACACCTAAATAAGCTCTGGTGCAACCAGTTGTCTTTAGAAGTCACATAATTAGTTGAATGGAGTCCACCTGTGTGCAATTAAGGTGTTTCACATGATTTCAGGTTAAATACACCTGTCTCTGGGAGGTCCCACAGTTGGTTAGTACATTTCCTAACAAAAACTACATCATGAAGATGAAGGAACATTCAAAGCAAATCCGGAATAAGGTTCTTCAAAAGCACCAATCAGGGGTAGGATATAAGAACATTTCCAAGGCATTGAATATCCTCTCAGAGCACAGTAAAGTCCATTATTAAGAAATGGAGAGAATATGGCACAACTGTGAATCTGTCTAGAACAGGCCGTCCTCAACAACGGAGTATCCGGGCGTATAGGGCACTAGTCAGGGAGGCCACCAAGAGGCCTATGGCAACTCTAAAGGAGTTACAGTGTTCCACGGCTGAGCTGGGAGACACTGTGCATATGGCAACAATAGCCCGGGTGCTTCACAAAACTGGCCTTTATGGGAGAGTGGCAAAAAGAAAGCCATTGTTGAAAAAAACTCGCATCAAATCTCGGCTAGAGTTTCCCAGAAGGCATGTGGGAGACTCTGAGACCAAGTGGAAGAAGATTCTATGGTCTGATGAGACCAAAATAGAGCTTTTTGGCCTCAACGCTAAGCGCTATGTTTGCCACTGATCAACACAAGAAAAGTCCATAATGTCAAAGTGAAAAATAAAATCTACAAATTGTTCTAAATTAATTACAAATATAAAACAGAAAATAATTGATTGCATAAGTATTCACCCCCTTTGCTATGACACACCTAAGTAAGCTCTGGTGCAACCAATTGTCTTTAGAAGTCACATAATTAGTTGAATGGAGTCCACCTGTGTGCAATTAAGGTGTTTAACATGATTTCAGGTTAAATAGACCTGTCTCTGGGAGGTCCCACAGTTGGTTAGTACATTTCCTAACAAAAACTACATCATGAAGATGAAGGAACATTCAAAGCAAATCCGGAATAAGGTTCTTCAAAAGCACCAATCAGGGGTAGGATATAAGAACATTTCCAAGGCATTGAATATCATCTCAGAGCACAGTAAAGTCCATTATTAAGAAATGGAGAGAATATGGCACAACTGTGAATCTGTCTAGAACAGGCCGACCTCAAAAACTGAGTATCCGGGCGTATAGGGCACTAGTCAGGGAGGCCACCAAGAGGCCTATGGCAACTCTAAAGGAGTTACAGTGTTCCACGGCTGAGCTGGGAGACACTGTGCATATGGCAACAATAGCCCGGGAGCTTCACAAAACTGGCCTTTATGGGAGAGTGGCAAAAAGAAAGCCATTGTTGAAAAAAACTTGCATCAAATCTCGGCTAGAGTTTCCCAGAAGGCATGTGGGAGACTCTGAGACCAAGTGGAAGAAGATTCTATGGTCTGATGAGACCAAAATAGAGCTTTTTGGCCTCAACACTAAGCGCTATGTTTGCCACTGATCAACACAAGAAAAGTCCATAATGTCAAAGTGAAAAATAAAATCTACAAATTGTTCTAAATTAATTACAAATATAAAACAGAAAATAATTGATTGCATAAGTATTCACCCCCTTTGCTATGACACACCTAAATAAGCTCTGGTGCAACCAGTTGTCTTTAGAAGTCACATAATTAGTTGAATGGAGTCCACCTGTGTGCAATTAAGGTGTTTCACATGATTTCAGGTTAAATACACCTGTCTCTGGGAGGTCCCACAGTTGGTTAGTACATTTCCTAACAAAAACTACATCATGAAGATGAAGGAACATTCAAAGCAAATCCGGAATAAGGTTCTTCAAAAGCACCAATCAGGGGTAGGATATAAGAACATTTCCAAGGCATTGAATATCATCTCAGAGCACAGTAAAGTCCATTATTAAGAAATGGAGAGAATATGGCACAACTGTGAATCTGTCTAGAACAGGCCGTCCTCAAAAACGGAGTATCCGGGCGTATAGGGCACTAGTCAGGGAGGCCACCAAGAGGCCTATGGCAACTCTAAAGGAGTTACAGTGTTCCACGGCTGAGCTGGGAGACACTGTGCATATGGCAACAATAGCCCGGGTGCTTCACAAAACTGGCCTTTATGGGAGAGTGGCAAAAAGAAAGCCATTGTTGAAAAAAACTCGCATCAAATCTCGGCTAGAGTTTCCCAGAAGGCATGTGGGAGACTCTGAGACCAAGTGGAAGAAGATTCTATGGTCTGATGAGACCAAAATAGAGCTTTTTGGCCTCAACGCTAAGCGCTATGTTTGCCACTGATCAACACAAGAAAAGTCCATAATGTCAAAGTGAAAAATAAAATCTACAAATTGTTCTAAATTAATTACAAATATAAAACAGAAAATAATTGATTGCATAAGTATTCACCCCCTTTGCTATGACACACCTAAATAAGCTCTGGTGCAACCAATTGTCTTTAGAAGTCACATAATTAGTTGAGTGGAGTCCACCTGTGTGCAATTAAGGTGTTTCACATGATTTCAGGTTAAATACACCTGTCTCTGGGAGGTCCCACAGTTGGTTAGTACATTTCCTAACAAAAACTACATCATGAAGATGAAGGAACATTCAAAGCAAATCCGGAATAAGGTTCTTCAAAAGCACCAATCAGGGGTAGGATATAAGAACATTTCCAAGGCATTGAATATCATCTCAGAGCACAGTAAAGTCCATTATTAAGAAATGGAGAGAATATGGCACAACTGTGAATCTGTCTAGAACAGGCCGTCCTCAAAAACGGAGTATCTGGGCGTATAGGGCACTAGTCAGGGAGGCCACCAAGAGGCCTATGGCAACTCTAAAGGAGTTACAGTGTTCCACGGCTGAGCTGGGAGACACTGTGCATATGGCAACAATAGCCCGGGTGCTTCACAAAACTGGTCTTTATGGGAGAGTGGCAAAAAGAAAGCCATTGTTGAAAAAAACTCGCATCAAATCTCGGCTAGAGTTTCCCAGAAGGCATGTGGGAGACTCTGAGACCAAGTGGAAGAAGATTCTATGGTCTGATGAGACCAAAATAGAGCTTTTTGGCCTCAAAGCTAAGCGCTATGTTTGCCACTGATCAACACAAGAAAAGTCCATAATGTCAAAGTGAAAAATAAAATCTACAAATTGTTCTAAATTAATTACAAATATAAAACAGAAAATAATTGATTGCATAAGTATTCACCCCCTTTGCTATGACACACCTAAATAAGCTCTGGTGCAACCAATTGTCTTTAGAAGTCACATAATTAGTTGAGTGGAGTCCACCTGTGTGCAATTAAGGTGTTTCACATGATTTCAGGTTAAATACACCTGTCTCTGGGAGGTCCCACAGTTGGTTAGTACATTTCCTAACAAAAACTACACGATGAAGATGAAGGAACATTCAAAGCAAATCCGGAATAAGGTTCTTCAAAAGCACCAATCAGGGGTAGGATATAAGAACATTTCCAAGGCATTGAATATCATCTCAGAGCACAGTAAAGTCCATTATTAAGAAATGGAGAGAATATGGCACAACTGTGAATCTGTCTAGAACAGGCCGTCCTCAAAAACGGAGTATCCGGGCGTATAGGGCAATAGTCAGGGAGGCCACCAAGAGGCCTATGGCAACTCTAAAGGAGTTACAGTGTTCCACGGCTGAGCTGGGAGACACTGTGCATATGGCAACAATAGCCCGGGTGCTTCACAAAACTGGCCTTTATGGGAGAGTGGCAAAAAGAAAGCCATTGTTGAAAAAAACTCGCATCAAATCTCGGCTAGAGTTTCCCAGAAGGCATGTGGGAGACTCTGAGACCAAGTGGAAGAAGATTCTATGGTCTGATGAGACCAAAATAGAGCTTTTTGGCCTCAACGCTAAGCGCTATGTTTGCCACTGATCAACACAAGAAAAGTCCATAATGTCAAAGTGAAAAATAAAATCTACAAATTGTTCTAAATTAATTACAAATATAAAACAGAAAATAATTGATTGCATAAGTATTCACCCCCTTTGCTATGACACACCTAAATAAGCTCTGGTGCAACCAATTGTCTTTAGAATTCACATAATTAGTTGAGTGGAGTCCACCTGTGTGCAATTAAGGTGTTTCACATGATTTCAGGTTAAATACACCTGTCTCTGGGAGGTCCCACAGTTGGTTAGTACATTTCCTAACAAAAACTACATCATGAAGATGAAGGAACATTCAAAGCAAATCCGGAATAAGGTTCTTCAAAAGCACCAATCAGGGGTAGGATATAAGAACATTTCCAAGGCATTGAATATCATCTCAGAGCACAGTAAAGTCCATTATTAAGAAATGGAGAGAATATGGCACAACTGTGAATCTGTCTAGAACAGGCCGTCCTCAAAAACGGAGTATCCGGGCGTATAGGGCACTAGTCAGGGAGGCCACCAAGAGGCCTATGGCAACTCTAAAGGAGTTACAGTGTTCCACGGCTGAGCTGGGAGACACTGTGCATATGGCAACAATAGCCCGGGTGCTTCACAAAACTGGCCTTTATGGGAGAGTGGCAAAAAGAAAGCCATTGTTGAAAAAAACTCGCATCAAATCTCGGCTAGAGTTTCCCAGAAGGCATGTGGGAGACTCTGAGACCAAGTGGAAGAAGATTCTATGGTCTGATGAGACCAAAATAGAGCTTTTTGGCCTCAACGCTAAGCGCTATGTTTGCCACTGATCAACACAAGAAAAGTCCATAATGTCAAAGTGAAAAATAAAATCTACAAATTGTTCTAAATTAATTACAAATATAAAACAGAAAATAATTGATTGCATAAGTATTCACCCCCTTTGCTATGACACACCTAAATAAGCTCTGGTGCAACCAATTGTCTTTAGAATTCACATAATTAGTTGAGTGGAGTCCACCTGTGTGCAATTAAGGTGTTTCACATGATTTCAGGTTAAATACACCTGTCTCTGGGAGGTCCCACAGTTGGTTAGTACATTTCCTAACAAAAACTACATGATGAAGATGAAGGAACATTCAAAGCAAATCCGGAATAAGGTTCTTCAAAAGCACCAATCAGGGGTAGGATATAAGAACATTTCCAAGGCATTGAATATCCTCTCAGAGCACAGTAAAGTCCATTATTAAGAAATGGAGAGAATATGGCACAACTGTGAATCTGTCTAGAACAGGCCGTCCTCAAAAACGGAGTATCTGGGCGTATAGGGCACTAGTCAGGGAGGCCACCAAGAGGCCTATGGCAACTCTAAAGGAGTTACAGTGTTCCACGGCTGAGCTGGGAGACACTGTGCATATGGCAACAATAGCCCGGGTGCTTCACAAAACTGGCCTTTATGGGAGAGTGGCAAAAAGAAAGCCATTGTTGAAAAAAACTCGCATCAAATCTCGGCTAGAGTTTCCCAGAAGGCATGTGGGAGACTCTGAGACCAAGTGGAAGAAGATTCTATGGTCTGATGAGACCAAAATAGAGCTTTTTGGCCTCAAAGCTAAGCGCTATGTTTGCCACTGATCAACACAAGAAAAGTCCATAATGTCAAAGTGGAAAATAAAATCTACAAATTGTTCTAAATTAATTACAAATATAAAACAGAAAATAATTGATTGCATAAGTATTCACCCCCTTTGCTATGACACACCTAAATAAGCTCTGGTGCAACCAATTGTCTTTAGAAGTCACATAATTAGTTGAGTGGAGTCCACCTGTGTGCAATTAAGGTGTTTCACATGATTTCAGGTTAAATACACCTGTCTCTGGGAGGTCCCACAGTTGGTTAGTACATTTCCTAACAAAAACTACACGATGAAGATGAAGGAACATTCAAAGCAAATCCGGAATAAGGTTCTTCAAAAGCACCAATCAGGGGTAGGATATAAGAACATTTCCAAGGCATTGAATATCATCTCAGAGCACAGTAAAGTCCATTATTAAGAAATGGAGAGAATATGGCACAACTGTGAATCTGTCTAGAACAGGCCGTCCTCAAAAACGGAGTATCCGGGCGTATAGGGCAATAGTCAGGGAGGCCACCAAGAGGCCTATGGCAACTCTAAAGGAGTTACAGTGTTCCACGGCTGAGCTGGGAGACACTGTGCATATGGCAACAATAGCCCGGGTGCTTCACAAAACTGGCCTTTATGGGAGAGTGGCAAAAAGAAAGCCATTGTTGAAAAAAACTCGCATCAAATCTCGGCTAGAGTTTCCCAGAAGGCATGTGGGAGACTCTGAGACCAAGTGGAAGAAGATTCTATGGTCTGATGAGACCAAAATAGAGCTTTTTGGCCTCAACGCTAAGCGCTATGTTTGCCACTGATCAACACAAGAAAAGTCCATAATGTCAAAGTGAAAAATAAAATCTACAAATTGTTCTAAATTAATTACAAATATAAAACAGAAAATAATTGATTGCATAAGTATTCACCCCCTTTGCTATGACACACCTAAATAAGCTCTGGTGCAACCAATTGTCTTTAGAATTCACATAATTAGTTGAGTGGAGTCCACCTGTGTGCAATTAAGGTGTTTCACATGATTTCAGGTTAAATACACCTGTCTCTGGGAGGTCCCACAGTTGGTTAGTACATTTCCTAACAAAAACTACATCATGAAGATGAAGGAACATTCAAAGCAAATCCGGAATAAGGTTCTTCAAAAGCACCAATCAGGGGTAGGATATAAGAACATTTCCAAGGCATTGAATATCATCTCAGAGCACAGTAAAGTCCATTATTAAGAAATGGAGAGAATATGGCACAACTGTGAATCTGTCTAGAACAGGCCGTCCTCAAAAACGGAGTATCCGGGCGTATAGGGCACTAGTCAGGGAGGCCACCAAGAGGCCTATGGCAACTCTAAAGGAGTTACAGTGTTCCACGGCTGAGCTGGGAGACACTGTGCATATGGCAACAATAGCCCGGGTGCTTCACAAAACTGGCCTTTATGGGAGAGTGGCAAAAAGAAAGCCATTGTTGAAAAAAACTCGCATCAAATCTCGGCTAGAGTTTCCCAGAAGGCATGTGGGAGACTCTGAGACCAAGTGGAAGAAGATTCTATGGTCTGATGAGACCAAAATAGAGCTTTTTGGCCTCAACGCTAAGCACTATGTTTGCCACTGATCAACACAAGAAAAGTCCATAATGTCAAAGTGAAAAATAAAATCTACAAATTGTTCTAAATTAATTACAAATATAAAACAGAAAATAATTGATTGCATAAGTATTCACCCCCTTTGCTATGACACACCTAAATAAGCTCTGGTGCAACCAATTGTCTTTAGAATTCACATAATTAGTTGAGTGGAGTCCACCTGTGTGCAATTAAGGTGTTTCACATGATTTCAGGTTAAATACACCTGTCTCTGGGAGGTCCCACAGTTGGTTAGTACATTTCCTAACAAAAACTACATCATGAAGATGAAGGAACATTCAAAGCAAATCCGGAATAAGGTTCTTCAAAAGCACCAATCAGGGGTAGGATATAAGAACATTTCCAAGGCATTGAATATCCTCTCAGAGCACAGTAAAGTCCATTATTAAGAAATGGAGAGAATATGGCACAACTGTGAATCTGTCTAGAACAGGCCGTCCTCAAAAACGGAGTATCTGGGCGTATAGGGCACTAGTCAGGGAGGCCACCAAGAGGCCTATGGCAACTCTAAAGGAGTTACAGTGTTCCACGGCTGAGCTGGGAGACACTGTGCATATGGCAACAATAGCCCGGGTGCTTCACAAAACTGGCCTTTATGGGAGAGTGGCAAAAAGAAAGCCATTGTTGAAAAAAACTCGCATCAAATCTCGGCTAGAGTTTCCCAGAAGGCATGTGGGAGACTCTGAGACCAAGTGGAAGAAGATTCTATGGTCTGATGAGACCAAAATAGAGCTTTTTGGCCTCAAAGCTAAGCGCTATGCTTGCCACTGATCAACACAAGAAAAGTCCATAATGTCAAAGTGAAAAATAAAATCTACAAATTGTTCTAAATTAATTACAAATATAAAACAGAAAATAATTGATTGCATAAGTATTCACCCCCTTTGCTATGACACACCTAAATAAGCTCTGGTGCAACCAATTGTCTTTAGAAGTCACATAATTAGTTGAGTGGAGTCCACCTGTGTGCAATTAAGGTGTTTCACATGATTTCAGGTTAAATACACCTGTCTCTGGGAGGTCCCACAGTTGGTTAGTACATTTCCTAACAAAAACTACATCATGAAGATGAAGGAACATTCAAAGCAAATCCGGAATAAGGTTCTTCAAAAGCACCAATCAGGGGTAGGATATAAGAACATTTCCAAGGCATTGAATATCATCTCAGAGCACAGTAAAGTCCATTATTAAGAAATGGAGAGAATATGGCACAACTGTGAATCTGTCTAGAACAGGCCGTCCTCAAAAACGGAGTATCTGGGCGTATAGGGCACTAGTCAGGGAGGCCACCAAGAGGCCTATGGCAACTCTAAAGGAGTTACAGTGTTCCACGGCTGAGCTGGGAGACACTGTGCATATGGCAACAATAGCCCGGGTGCTTCACAAAACTGGTCTTTATGGGAGAGTGGCAAAAAGAAAGCCATTGTTGAAAAAAACTCGCATCAAATCTCGGCTAGAGTTTCCCAGAAGGCATGTGGGAGACTCTGAGACCAAGTGGAAGAAGATTCTATGGTCTGATGAGACCAAAATAGAGCTTTTTGGCCTCAAAGCTAAGCGCTATGTTTGCCACTGATCAACACAAGAAAAGTCCATAATGTCAAAGTGAAAAATAAAATCTACAAATTGTTCTAAATTAATTACAAATATAAAACAGAAAATAATTGATTGCATAAGTATTCACCCCCTTTGCTATGACACACCTAAATAAGCTCTGGTGCAACCAATTGTCTTTAGAAGTCACATAATTAGTTGAGTGGAGTCCACCTGTGTGCAATTAAGGTGTTTCACATGATTTCAGGTTAAATACACCTGTCTCTGGGAGGTCCCACAGTTGGTTAGTACATTTCCTAACAAAAACTACACGATGAAGATGAAGGAACATTCAAAGCAAATCCGGAATAAGGTTCTTCAAAAGCACCAATCAGGGGTAGGATATAAGAACATTTCCAAGGCATTGAATATCATCTCAGAGCACAGTAAAGTCCATTATTAAGAAATGGAGAGAATATGGCACAACTGTGAATCTGTCTAGAACAGGCCGTCCTCAAAAACGGAGTATCCGGGCGTATAGGGCAATAGTCAGGGAGGCCACCAAGAGGCCTATGGCAACTCTAAAGGAGTTACAGTGTTCCACGGCTGAGCTGGGAGACACTGTGCATATGGCAACAATAGCCCGGGTGCTTCACAAAACTGGCCTTTATGGGAGAGTGGCAAAAAGAAAGCCATTGTTGAAAAAAACTCGCATCAAATCTCGGCTAGAGTTTCCCAGAAGGCATGTGGGAGACTCTGAGACCAAGTGGAAGAAGATTCTATGGTCTGATGAGACCAAAATAGAGCTTTTTGGCCTCAACGCTAAGCGCTATGTTTGCCACTGATCAACACAAGAAAAGTCCATAATGTCAAAGTGAAAAATAAAATCTACAAATTGTTCTAAATTAATTACAAATATAAAACAGAAAATAATTGATTGCATAAGTATTCACCCCCTTTGCTATGACACACCTAAATAAGCTCTGGTGCAACCAATTGTCTTTAGAATTCACATAATTAGTTGAGTGGAGTCCACCTGTGTGCAATTAAGGTGTTTCACATGATTTCAGGTTAAATACACCTGTCTCTGGGAGGTCCCACAGTTGGTTAGTACATTTCCTAACAAAAACTACATCATGAAGATGAAGGAACATTCAAAGCAAATCCGGAATAAGGTTCTTCAAAAGCACCAATCAGGGGTAGGATATAAGAACATTTCCAAGGCATTGAATATCATCTCAGAGCACAGTAAAGTCCATTATTAAGAAATGGAGAGAATATGGCACAACTGTGAATCTGTCTAGAACAGGCCGTCCTCAAAAACGGAGTATCCGGGCGTATAGGGCACTAGTCAGGGAGGCCACCAAGAGGCCTATGGCAACTCTAAAGGAGTTACAGTGTTCCACGGCTGAGCTGGGAGACACTGTGCATATGGCAACAATAGCCCGGGTGCTTCACAAAACTGGCCTTTATGGGAGAGTGGCAAAAAGAAAGCCATTGTTGAAAAAAACTCGCATCAAATCTCGGCTAGAGTTTCCCAGAAGGCATGTGGGAGACTCTGAGACCAAGTGGAAGAAGATTCTATGGTCTGATGAGACCAAAATAGAGCTTTTTGGCCTCAACGCTAAGCGCTATGTTTGCCACTGATCAACACAAGAAAAGTCCATAATGTCAAAGTGAAAAATAAAATCTACAAATTGTTCTAAATTAATTACAGATATAAAACAGAAAATAATTGATTGCATAAGTATTCACCCCCTTTGCTATGACACACCTAAATAAGCTCTGGTGCAACCAATTGTCTTTAGAATTCACATAATTAGTTGAGTGGAGTCCACCTGTGTGCAATTAAGGTGTTTCACATGATTTCAGGTTAAATACACCTGTCTCTGGGAGGTCCCACAGTTGGTTAGTACATTTCCTAACAAAAACTACATCATGAAGATGAAGGAACATTCAAAGCAAATCCGGAATAAGGTTCTTCAAAAGCACCAATCAGGGGTAGGATATAAGAACATTTCCAAGGCATTGAATATCCTCTCAGAGCACAGTAAAGTCCATTATTAAGAAATGGAGAGAATATGGCACAACTGTGAATCTGTCTAGAACAGGCCGTCCTCAAAAACGGAGTATCTGGGCGTATAGGGCACTAGTCAGGGAGGCCACCAAGAGGCCTATGGCAACTCTAAAGGAGTTACAGTGTTCCACGGCTGAGCTGGGAGACACTGTGCATATGGCAACAATAGCCCGGGTGCTTCACAAAACTGGCCTTTATGGGAGAGTGGCAAAAAGAAAGCCATTGTTGAAAAAAACTCGCATCAAATCTCGGCTAGAGTTTCCCAGAAGGCATGTGGGAGACTCTGAGACCAAGTGGAAGAAGATTCTATGGTCTGATGAGACCAAAATAGAGCTTTTTGGCCTCAAAGCTAAGCGCTATGTTTGCCACTGATCAACACAAGAAAAGTCCATAATGTCAAAGTGAAAAATAAAATCTACAAATTGTTCTAAATTAATTACAAATATAAAACAGAAAATAATTGATTGCATAAGTATTCACCCCCTTTGCTATGACACACCTAAATAAGCTCTGGTGCAACCAATTGTCTTTAGAAGTCACATAATTAGTTGAGTGGAGTCCACCTGTGTGCAATTAAGGTGTTTCACATGATTTCAGGTTAAATACACCTGTCTCTGGGAGGTCCCACAGTTGGTTAGTACATTTCCTAACAAAAACTACACGATGAAGATGAAGGAACATTCAAAGCAAATCCGGAATAAGGTTCTTCAAAAGCACCAATCAGGGGTAGGATATAAGAACATTTCCAAGGCATTGAATATCATCTCAGAGCACAGTAAAGTCCATTATTAAGAAATGGAGAGAATATGGCACAACTGTGAATCTGTCTAGAACAGGCCGTCCTCAAAAACGGAGTATCCGGGCGTATAGGGCAATAGTCAGGGAGGCCACCAAGAGGCCTATGGCAACTCTAAAGGAGTTACAGTGTTCCACGGCTGAGCTGGGAGACACTGTGCATATGGCAACAATAGCCCGGGTGCTTCACAAAACTGGCCTTTATGGGAGAGTGGCAAAAAGAAAGCCATTGTTGAAAAAAACTCGCATCAAATCTCGGCTAGAGTTTCCCAGAAGGCATGTGGGAGACTCTGAGACCAAGTGGAAGAAGATTCTATGGTCTGATGAGACCAAAATAGAGCTTTTTGGCCTCAACGCTAAGCGCTATGTTTGCCACTGATCAACACAAGAAAAGTCCATAATGTCAAAGTGAAAAATAAAATCTACAAATTGTTCTAAATTAATTACAAATATAAAACAGAAAATAATTGATTGCATAAGTATTCACCCCCTTTGCTATGACACACCTAAATAAGCTCTGGTGCAACCAATTGTCTTTAGAATTCACATAATTAGTTGAGTGGAGTCCACCTGTGTGCAATTAAGGTGTTTCACATGATTTCAGGTTAAATACACCTGTCTCTGGGAGGTCCCACAGTTGGTTAGTACATTTCCTAACAAAAACTACATCATGAAGATGAAGGAACATTCAAAGCAAATCCGGAATAAGGTTCTTCAAAAGCACCAATCAGGGGTAGGATATAAGAACATTTCCAAGGCATTGAATATCATCTCAGAGCACAGTAAAGTCCATTATTAAGAAATGGAGAGAATATGGCACAACTGTGAATCTGTCTAGAACAGGCCGTCCTCAAAAACGGAGTATCCGGGCGTATAGGGCACTAGTCAGGGAGGCCACCAAGAGGCCTATGGCAACTCTAAAGGAGTTACAGTGTTCCACGGCTGAGCTGGGAGACACTGTGCATATGGCAACAATAGCCCGGGTGCTTCACAAAACTGGCCTTTATGGGAGAGTGGCAAAAAGAAAGCCATTGTTGAAAAAAACTCGCATCAAATCTCGGCTAGAGTTTCCCAGAAGGCATGTGGGAGACTCTGAGACCAAGTGGAAGAAGATTCTATGGTCTGATGAGACCAAAATAGAGCTTTTTGGCCTCAACGCTAAGCGCTATGTTTGCCACTGATCAACACAAGAAAAGTCCATAATGTCAAAGTGAAAAATAAAATCTACAAATTGTTCTAAATTAATTACAAATATAAAACAGAAAATAATTGATTGCATAAGTATTCACCCCCTTTGCTATGACACACCTAAATAAGCTCTGGTGCAACCAATTGTCTTTAGAATTCACATAATTAGTTGAGTGGAGTCCACCTGTGTGCAATTAAGGTGTTTCACATGATTTCAGGTTAAATACACCTGTCTCTGGGAGGTCCCACAGTTGGTTAGTACATTTCCTAACAAAAACTACATGATGAAGATGAAGGAACATTCAAAGCAAATCCGGAATAAGGTTCTTCAAAAGCACCAATCAGGGGTAGGATATAAGAACATTTCCAAGGCATTGAATATCATCTCAGAGCACAGTAAAGTCCATTATTAAGAAATGGAGAGAATATGGCACAACTGTGAATCTGTCTAGAACAGGCCGTCCTCAAAAACGGAGTATCTGGGCGTATAGGGCACTAGTCAGGGAGGCCACCAAGAGGCCTATGGCAACTCTAAAGGAGTTACAGTGTTCCACGGCTGAGCTGGGAGACACTGTGCATATGGCAACAATAGCCCGGGTGCTTCACAAAACTGGCCTTTATGGGAGAGTGGCAAAAAGAAAGCCATTGTTGAAAAAAACTCGCATCAAATCTCGGCTAGAGTTTCCCAGAAGGCATGTGGGAGACTCTGAGACCAAGTGGAAGAAGATTCTATGGTCTGATGAGACCAAAATAGAGCTTTTTGGCCTCAAAGCTAAGCGCTATGCTTGCCACTGATCAACACAAGAAAAGTCCATAATGTCAAAGTGAAAAATAAAATCTACAAATTGTTCTAAATTAATTACAAATATAAAACAGAAAATAATTGATTGCATAAGTATTCACCCCCTTTGCTATGACACACCTAAATAAGCTCTGGTGCAACCAATTGTCTTTAGAAGTCACATAATTAGTTGAGTGGAGTCCACCTGTGTGCAATTAAGGTGTTTCACATGATTTCAGGTTAAATACACCTGTCTCTGGGAGGTCCCACAGTTGGTTAGTACATTTCCTAACAAAAACTACATGATGAAGATGAAGGAACATTCAAAGCAAATCCGGAATAAGGTTCTTCAAAAGCACCAATCAGGGGTAGGATATAAGAACATTTCCAAGGCATTGAATATCATCTCAGAGCACAGTAAAGTCCATTATTAAGAAATGGAGAGAATATGGCACAACTGTGAATCTGTCTAGAACAGGCCGTCCTCAAAAACGGAGTATCTGGGCGTATAGGGCACTAGTCAGGGAGGCCACCAAGAGGCCTATGGCAACTCTAAAGGAGTTACAGTGTTCCACGGCTGAGCTGGGAGACACTGTGCATATGGCAACAATAGCCCGGGTGCTTCACAAAACTGGTCTTTATGGGAGAGTGGCAAAAAGAAAGCCATTGTTGAAAAAAACTCGCATCAAATCTCGGCTAGAGTTTCCCAGAAGGCATGTGGGAGACTCTGAGACCAAGTGGAAGAAGATTCTATGGTCTGATGAGACCAAAATAGAGCTTTTTGGCCTCAAAGCTAAGCGCTATGTTTGCCACTGATCAACACAAGAAAAGTCCATAATGTCAAAGTGAAAAATAAAATCTACAAATTGTTCTAAATTAATTACAAATATAAAACAGAAAATAATTGATTGCATAAGTATTCACCCCCTTTGCTATGACACACCTAAATAAGCTCTGGTGCAACCAATTGTCTTTAGAAGTCACATAATTAGTTGAGTGGAGTCCACCTGTGTGCAATTAAGGTGTTTCACATGATTTCAGGTTAAATACACCTGTCTCTGGGAGGTCCCACAGTTGGTTAGTACATTTCCTAACAAAAACTACACGATGAAGATGAAGGAACATTCAAAGCAAATCCGGAATAAGGTTCTTCAAAAGCACCAATCAGGGGTAGGATATAAGAACATTTCCAAGGCATTGAATATCCTCTCAGAGCACAGTAAAGTCCATTATTAAGAAATGGAGAGAAAATGGCACAACTGTGAATCTGTCTAGAACAGGCCGTCCTCAAAAACGGAGTATCCGGGCGAGAAGTGCACTAGTCAGGGAGGCCACCAAGAGGCCTATGGCAACTCTAAAGGAGTTACAGTGTTCCACGGCTGAGCTGGGAGACACTGTGCATATGGCAACAATAGCCCGGGTGCTTCACAAAACTGGCCTTTCTGGGAAAGTGGCAAAAAGAAAGCCATTGTTGAAAAAAACTCGCATCAAATCTCGGCTAGAGTTTCCCAGAAGGCATGTGGGAGACTCTGAGACCAAGTGGAAGAAGATTCTATGGTCTGATGAGACCAAAATAGAGCTTTTTGCCCTCAACGCTAAGCGCTATGTTTCCCACTGATCAACACAAGAAAAGTCCATAATGTCAAAGTGAAAAATAAAATCTACAAATTGTTCTAAATTAATTACAAATATAAAACAGAAAATAATTGATTGCATAAGTATTCACCCCCTTTGCTATGACACACCTAAATAAGCTCTGGTGCAACCAGTTGTCTTTAGAAGTCACATAATTAGTTGAATGGAGTCCACCTGTGTGCAATTAAGGTGTTTCACATGATTTCAGGTTAAATACACCTGTCTCTGGGAGGTCCCACAGTTGGTTAGTACATTTCCTAACAAAAACTACATCATGAAGATGAAGGAACATTCAAAGCAAATCCGGAATAAGGTTCTTCAAAAGCACCAATCAGGGGTAGGATATAAGAACATTTCCAAGGCATTGAATATCATCTCAGAGCACAGTAAAGTCCATTATTAAGAAATGGAGAGAATATGGCACAACTGTGAATCTGTCTAGAACAGGCCGACCTCAAAAACTGAGTATCCGGGCGTATAGGGCACTAGTCAGGGAGGCCACCAAGAGGCCTATGGCAACTCTAAAGGAGTTACAGTGTTCCACGGCTGAGCTGGGAGACACTGTGCATATGGCAACAATAGCCCGGGAGCTTCACAAAACTGGCCTTTATGGGAGAGTGGCAAAAAGAAAGCCATTGTTGAAAAAAACTTGCATCAAATCTCGGCTAGAGTTTCCCAGAAGGCATGTGGGAGACTCTGAGACCAAGTGGAAGAAGATTCTATGGTCTGATGAGACCAAAATAGAGCTTTTTGGCCTCAACACTAAGCGCTATGTTTGCCACTGATCAACACAAGAAAAGTCCATAATGTCAAAGTGAAAAATAAAATCTACAAATTGTTCTAAATTAATTACAAATATAAAACAGAAAATAATTGATTGCATAAGTATTCACCCCCTTTGCTATGACACACCTAAATAAGCTCTGGTGCAACCAGTTGTCTTTAGAAGTCACATAATTAGTTGAATGGAGTCCACCTGTGTGCAATTAAGGTGTTTCACATGATTTCAGGTTAAATACACCTGTCTCTGGGAGGTCCCACAGTTGGTTAGTACATTTCCTAACAAAAACTACATCATGAAGATGAAGGAACATTCAAAGCAAATCCGGAATAAGGTTCTTCAAAAGCACCAATCAGGGGTAGGATATAAGAACATTTCCAAGGCATTGAATATCATCTCAGAGCACAGTAAAGTCCATTATTAAGAAATGGAGAGAATATGGCACAACTGTGAATCTGTCTAGAACAGGCCGTCCTCAAAAACGGAGTATCCGGGCGTATACGGCAATAGTCAGGGAGGCCACCAAGAGGCCTATGGCAACTCTAAAGGAGTTACAGTGTTCCACGGCTGAGCTGGGAGACACTGTGCATATGGCAACAATAGCCCGGGTGCTTCACAAAACTGGCCTTTATGGGAGAGTGGCAAAAAGAAAGCCATTGTTGAAAAAAACTCGCATCAAATCTCGCCTAGAGTTTCCCAGAAGGCATGTGGGAGACTCTGAGACCAAGTGGAAGAAGATTTTATGGTCTGATGAGACCAAAATAGAGCTTTTTGGCCTCAACGCTAAGCGCTATGTTTGCCACTGATCAACACAAGAAAAGTCCATAATGTCAAAGTGAAAAATAAAATCTACAAATTGTTCTAAATTAATTACAAATATAAAACAGAAAATAATTGATTGCATAAGTATTCACCCCCTTTGCTATGACACACCTAAATAAGCTCTGGTGCAACCAGTTGTCTTTAGAAGTCACATAATTAGTTGAATGGAGTCCACCTGTGTGCAATTAAGGTGTTTCACATGATTTCAGGTTAAATACACCTGTCTCTAGGAGGTCCCACAGTTGGTTAGTACATTTCCTAACAAAAACTACATGATGAAGATGAAGGAACATTCAAAGCAAATCCGGAATAAGGTTCTTCAAAAGCACCAATCAGGGGTAGGATATAAGAACATTTCCAAGGCATTGAATATCCTCTCAGAGCACAGTAAAGTCCATTATTAAGAAATGGAGAGAATATGGCACAACTGTGAATCTGTCTAGAACAGGCCGTCCTCAAAAACGGAGTATCCGGGCGTATAGGGCACTAGTCAGGGAGGCCACCAAGAGGCCTATGGCAACTCTAAAGGAGTTACAGTGTTCCACGGCTGAGCTGGGAGACACTGTGCATATGGCAACAATAGCCCGGGTGCTTCACAAAACTGGTCTTTATGGGAGAGTGGCAAAAAGAAAGCCATTGTTGAAAAAAACTCGCATCAAATCACGGCTAGAGTTTCCCAGAAGGCATGTGGGAGACTCTGAGACCAAGTGGAAGAAGATTCTATGGTCTGATGAGACCAAAATAGAGCTTTTTGGCCTCAACGCTAAGCGCTATGTTTGCCACTGATCAACACAAGAAAAGTCCATAATGTCAAAGTGAAAAATAAAATCTACAAATTGTTCTAAATTAATTACAAATATAAAACAGAAAATAATTGATTGCATAAGTATTCACCCCCTTTGCTATGACACACCTAAATAAGCTCTGGTGCAACCAGTTGTCTTTAGAAGTCACATAATTAGTTGAATGGAGTCCACCTGTGTGCAATTAAGGTGTTTCACATGATTTCAGGTTAAATACACCTGTCTCTGGGAGGTCCCACAGTTGGTTAGTACATTTCCTAACAAAAACTACATCATGAAGATGAAGGAACATTCAAAGCAAATCCGGAATAAGGTTCTTCAAAAGCACCAATCAGGGGTAGGATATAAGAACATTTCCAAGGCATTGAATATCATCTCAGAGCACAGTAAAGTCCATTATTAAGAAATGGAGAGAATATGGCACAACTGTGAATCTGTCTAGAACAGGCCGTCCTCAAAAACGGAGTATCCGGGCGTATAGGGCAATAGTCAGGGAGGCCACCAAGAGGCCTATGGCAACTCTAAAGGAGTTACAGTGTTCCACGGCTGAGCTGGGAGACACTGTGCATATGGCAACAATAGCCCGGGTGCTTCACAAAACTGGCCTTTATGGGAGAGTGGCAAAAAGAAAGCCATTGTTGAAAAAAACTCGCATCAAATCTCGGCTAGAGTTTCCCAGAAGGCATGTGGGAGACTCTGAGACCAAGTGGAAGAAGATTCTATGGTCTGATGAGACCAAAATAGAGCTTTTTGGCCTCAACGCTAAGCGCTATGTTTGCCACTGATCAACACAAGAAAAGTCCATAATGTCAAAGTGAAAAATAAAATCTACAAATTGTTCTAAATTAATTACAAATATAAAACAGAAAATAATTGATTGCATAAGTATTCACCCCCTTTGCTATGACACACCTAAATAAGCTCTGGTGCAACCAATTGTCTTTAGAAGTCACATAATTAGTTGAGTGGAGTCCACCTTTGTGCAATTAAGGTGTTTCACATGATTTCAGGTTAAATACACCTGTCTCTGGGAGGTCCCACAGTTGGTTAGTACATTTCCTAACAAAAACTACATCATGAAGATGAAGGAACATTCAAAGCAAATCCGGAATAAGGTTCTTCAAAAGCACCAATCAGGGGTAGGATATAAGAACATTTCCAAGGCATTGAATATCCTCTCAGAGCACAGTAAAGTCCATTATTAAGAAATGGAGAGAATATGGCACAACTGTGAATCTGTCTAGAACAGGCCGTCCTCAAAAACGGAGTATCTGGGCGTATAGGGCACTAGTCAGGGAGGCCACCAAGAGGCCTATGGCAACTCTAAAGGAGTTACAGTGTTCCACGGCTGAGCTGGGAGACACTGTGCATATGGCAACAATAGCCCGGGTGCTTCACAAAACTGGCCTTTATGGGAGAGTGGCAAAAAGAAAGCCATTGTTGAAAAAAACTCGCATCAAATCTCGGCTAGAGTTTCCCAGAAGGCATGTGGGAGACTCTGAGACCAAGTGGAAGAAGATTCTATGGTCTGATGAGACCAAAATAGAGCTTTTTGGCCTCAAAGCTAAGCGCTATGTTTGCCACTGATCAACACAAGAAAAGTCCATAATGTCAAAGTGAAAAATAAAATCTACAAATTGTTCTAAATTAATTACAAATATAAAACAGAAAATAATTGATTGCATAAGTATTCACCCCCTTTGCTATGACACACCTAAATAAGCTCTGGTGCAACCAATTGTCTTTAGAAGTCACATAATTAGTTGAGTGGAGTCCACCTGTGTGCAATTAAGGTGTTTCACATGATTTCAGGTTAAATACACCTGTCTCTGGGAGGTCCCACAGTTGGTTAGTACATTTCCTAACAAAAACTACATGATGAAGATGAAGGAACATTCAAAGCAAATCCGGAATAAGGTTCTTCAAAAGCACCAATCAGGGGTAGGATATAAGAACATTTCCAAGGCATTGAATATCCTCTCAGAGCACAGTAAAGTCCATTATTAAAAATTGGAGAGAATATGGCACAACTGTGAATCTGTCTAGAACAGGCCGTCCTCAAAAACTGAGTATCCGGGCGTATAGGGCACTAGTCAGGGAGGCCACCAAGAGGCCTATGGCAACTCTAAAGGAGTTACAGTGTTCCACGGCTGAGCTGGGAGACACTGTGCATATGGCAACAATAGCCCGGGTGCTTCACAAAACTGGCCTTTATGGGAGAGTGGCAAAAAGAAAGCCATTGTTGAAAAAAACTCGCATCAAATCTCGGCTAGAGTTTCCCAGAAGGCATGTGGGAGACTCTGAGACCAAGTGGAAGAAGATTCTATGGTCTGATGAGACCAAAATAGAGCTTTTTGGCCTCAACGCTAAGCGCTATGTTTGCCACTGATCAACACAAGAAAAGTCCATAATGTCAAAGTGAAAAATAAAATCTACAAATTGTTCTAAATTAATTACAAATATAAAACAGAAAATAATTGATTGCATAAGTATTCACCCCCTTTGCTATGACACACCTAAATAAGCTCTGGTGCAACCAGTCTTTAGAAGTCACATAATTAGTTGAATGGAGTCCACCTGTGTGCAATTAAGGTGTTTCACATGATTTCAGGTTAAATACACCTGTCTCTGGGAGGTCCCACAGTTGGTTAGTACATTTCCTAACAAAAACTACATCATGAAGATGAAGGAACATTCAAAGCAAATCCGGAATAAGGTTCTTCAAAAGCACCAATCAGGGGTAGGATATAAGAACATTTCCAAGGCATTGAATATCATCTCAGAGCACAGTAAAGTCCATTATTAAGAAATGGAGAGAATATGGCACAACTGTGAATCTGTCTAGAACAGGCCGTCTTCAAAAACGGAGTATCCGGGCGTATAGGGCAATAGTCAGGGAGGCCACCAAGAGGCCTATGGCAACTCTAAAGGAGTTACAGTGTTCCACGGCTGAGCTGGGAGACACTGTGCATATGGCAACAATAGCCCGGGTGCTTCACAAAACTGGCCTTTATGGGAGAGTGGCAAAAAGAAAGCCATTGTTGAAAAAAACTCGCATCAAATCTCGGCTAGAGTTTCCCAGAAGGCATGTGGGAGACTCTGAGACCAAGTGGAAGAAGATTCTATGGTCTGATGAGACCAAAATAGAGCTTTTTGGCCTCAACGCTAAGCGCTATGTTTGCCACTGATCAACACAAGAAAAGTCCATAATGTCAAAGTGAAAAATAAAATCTACAAATTGTTCTAAATTAATTACAAATATAAAACAGAAAATAATTGATTGCATAAGTATTCACCCCCTTTGCTATGACACACCTAAATAAGCTCTGGTGCAACCAATTGTCTTTAGAAGTCACATAATTAGTTGAGTGGAGTCCACCTGTGTGCAATTAAGGTGTTTCACATGATTTCAGGTTAAATACACCTGTCTCTGGGAGGTCCCACAGTTGGTTAGTACATTTCCTAACAAAAACTACATCATGAAGATGAAGGAACATTCAAAGCAAATCCGGAATAAGGTTCTTCAAAAGCACCAATCAGGGGTAGGATATAAGAACATTTCCAAGGCATTGAATATCCTCTCAGAGCACAGTAAAGTCCATTATTAAGAAATGGAGAGAATATGGCACAACTGTGAATCTGTCTAGAACAGGCCGTCCTCAAAAACGGAGTATCTGGGCGTATAGGGCACTAGTCAGGGAGGCCACCAAGAGGCCTATGGCAACTCTAAAGGAGTTACAGTGTTCCACGGCTGAGCTGGGAGACACTGTGCATATGGCAACAATAGCCCGGGTGCTTCACAAAACTGGCCTTTATGGGAGAGTGGCAAAAAGAAAGCCATTGTTGAAAAAAACTCGCATCAAATCTCGGCTAGAGTTTCCCAGAAGGCATGTGGGAGACTCTGAGACCAAGTGGAAGAAGATTCTATGGTCTGATGAGACCAAAATAGAGCTTTTTGGCCTCAAAGCTAAGCGCTATGTTTGCCACTGATCAACACAAGAAAAGTCCATAATGTCAAAGTGAAAAATAAAATCTACAAATTGTTCTAAATTAATTACAAATATAAAACAGAAAATAATTGATTGCATAAGTATTCACCCCCTTTGCTATGACACACCTAAATAAGCTCTGGTGCAACCAATTGTCTTTAGAAGTCACATAATTACTTGAGTGGAGTCCACCTGTGTGCAATTAAGGTGTTTCACATGATTTCAGGTTAAATACACCTGTCTCTGGGAGGTCCCACAGTTGGTTAGTACATTTCCTAACAAAAACTACATCATGAAGATGAAGGAACATTCAAAGCAAATCCGGAATAAGGTTCTTCAAAAGCACCAATCAGGGGTAGGATATAAGAACATTTCCAAGGCATTGAATATCCTCTCAGAGCACAGTAAAGTCCATTATTAAAAATTGGAGAGAATATGGCACAACTGTGAATCTGTCTAGAACAGGCCGTCCTCAAAAACGGAGTATCCGGGCGAGAAGTGCACTAGTCAGGGAGGCCACCAAGAGGCCTATGGCAACTCTAAAGGAGTTACAGTGTTCCACGGCTGAGCTGGGAGACACTGTGCATATGGCAACAATAGCCCGGGTGCTTCACAAAACTGGCCTTTATGGGAGAGTGGCAAAAAGAAAGCCATTGTTGAAAAAAACTCGCATCAAATCTCGGCTAGAGTTTCCCAGAAGGCATGTGGGAGACTCTGAGACCAAGTGGAAGAAGATTCTATGGTCTGATGAGACCAAAATAGAGCTTTTTGGCCTCAACGCTAAGCGCTATGTTTGCCACTGATCAACACAAGAAAAGTCCATAATGTCAAAGTGAAAAATAAAATCTACAAATTGTTCTAAATTAATTACAAATATAAAACAGAAAATAATTGATTGCATAAGTATTCACCCCCTTTGCTATGACACACCTAAATAAGCTCTGGTGCAACCAATTGTCTTTAGAAGTCACATAATTAGTTGAGTGGAGTCCACCTGTGTGCAATTAAGGTGTTTCACATGATTTCAGGTTAAATACACCTGTCTCTGGGAGGTCCCACAGTTGGTTAGTACATTTCCTAACAAAAACTACATCATGAAGATGAAGGAACATTCAAAGCAAATCCGGAATAAGGTTCTTCAAAAGCACCAATCAGGGGTAGGATATAAGAACATTTCCAAGGCATTGAATATCTCTCAGAGCACAGCAAAGTCCATTATTAAAAATTGGAGAGAATATGGCACAACTGTGAATCTGTCTAGAACAGGCCGTCCTCAAAAACGGAGTATCCGGGCGTATAGGGCACTAGTCAGGGAGGCCACCAAGAGGCCTATGGCAACTCTGAAGGAGTTACAGTGTTCCACGGCTGAGCTGGGAGACACTGTGCATATGGCAACAATAGCCCGGGTGCTTCACAAAACTGGCCTTTATGGGAGAGTGGCAAAAAGAAAGCCATTGTTGAAAAAAACTCGCATCAAATCTCGGCTAGAGTTTCCCAGAAGGCATGTGGGAGACTCTGAGACCAAGTGGAAGAAGATTCTATGGTCTGATGAGACCAAAATAGAGCTTTTTGGCCTCAACGCTAAGCGCTATGTTTGCCACTGATCAACACAAGAAAAGTCCATAATGTCAAAGTGAAAAATAAAATCTACAAATTGTTCTAAATTAATTACAAATATAAAACAGAAAATAATTGATTGCATAAGTATTCACCCCCTTTGCTATGACACACCTAAATAAGCTCTGGTGCAACCAATTGTCTTTAGAAGTCACATAATTAGTTGAGTGGAGTCCACCTGTGTGCAATTAAGGTGTTTCACATGATTTGAGGTAAATACACCTGTCTCTGGGAGGTCCCACAGTTGGTTAGTACATTTCCTAACAAAAACTACATCATGAAGATGAAGGAACATTCAAAGCAAATCCGGAATAAGGTTCTTCAAAAGCACCAATCAGGGGTAGGATATAAGAACATTTCCAAGGCATTGAATATCCTCTCAGAGCACAGTAAAGTCCATTATTAAGAAATGGAGAGAATATGGCACAACTGTGAATCTGTCTAGAACAGGCCGTCCTCAAAAACGGAGTATCCGGGCGTATAGGGCACTAGTCAGGGAGGCCACCAAGAGGCCTATGGCAACTCTGAAGGAGTTACAGTGTTCCACGGCTGAGCTGGGAGACACTGTGCATATGGCAACAATAGCCCGGGTGCTTCACAAAACTGGCCTTTATGGGAGAGTGGCAAAAAGAAAGCCATTGTTGAAAAATACTCGCATCAAATCTCGGCTAGAGTTTCCCAGAAGGCATGTGGGAGACTCTGAGACCAAGTGGAAGAAGATTCTATGGTCTGATGAGACCAAAATAGAGCTTTTTGGCCTCAACGCTAAGCGCTATGTTTGCCACTGATCAACACAAGAAAAGTCCATAATGTCAAAGTGAAAAATAAAATCTACAAATTGTTCTAAATTAATTACAAATATAAAACAGAAAATAATTGATTGCATAAGTATTCACCCCCTTTGCTATGACACACCTAAATAAGCTCTGGTGCAACCAATTGTCTTTAGAAGTCACATAATTAGTTGAGTGGAGTCCACCTGTGTGCAATTAAGGTGTTTCACATGATTTGAGGTAAATACACCTGTCTCTGGGAGGTCCCACAGTTGGTTAGTACATTTCCTAACAAAAACTACATCATGAAGATGAAGGAACATTCAAAGCAAATCCGGAATAAGGTTCTTCAAAAGCACCAATCAGGGGTAGGATATAAGAACATTTCCAAGGCATTGAATATCCTCTCAGAGCACAGTAAAGTCCATTATTAAGAAATGGAGAGAATATGGCACAACTGTGAATCTGTCTAGAACAGGCCGTCCTCAAAAACGGAGTATCCGGGCGTATAGGGCACTAGTCAGGGAGGCCACCAAGAGGCCTATGGCAACTCTGAAGGAGTTACAGTGTTCCACGGCTGAGCTGGGAGACACTGTGCATATGGCAACAATAGCCCGGGTGCTTCACAAAACTGGCCTTTATGGGAGAGTGGCAAAAAGAAAGCCATTGTTGAAAAATACTCGCATCAAATCTCGGCTAGAGTTTCCCAGAAGGCATGTGGGAGACTCTGAGACCAAGTGGAAGAAGATTCTATGGTCTGATGAGACCAAAATAGAGCTTTTTGGCCTCAACGCTAAGCGCTATGTTTGCCACTGATCAACACAAGAAAAGTCCATAATGTCAAAGTGAAAAATAAAATCTACAAATTGTTCTAAATTAATTACAAATATAAAACAGAAAATAATTGATTGCATAAGTATTCACCCCCTTTGCTATGACACACCTAAATAAGCTCTGGTGCAACCAGTTGTCTTTAGAAGTCACATAATTATTTGAATGGAGTCCACCTGTGTGCAATTAAGGTGTTTCACATGATTTCAGGTTAAATACACCTGTCTCTGGGAGGTCCCACAGTTGGTTAGTACATTTCCTAACAAAAACTACATCATGAAGATGAAGGAACATTCAAAGCAAATCCGGAATAAGGTTCTTCAAAAGCACCAATCAGGGGTAGGATATAAGAACATTTCCAAGGCATTGAATATCTCTCAGAGCACAGCAAAGTCCATTATTAAAAATTGGAGAGAATATGGCACAACTGTGAATCTGTCTAGAACAGGCCGTCCTCAAAAACAGAGTATCCGGGCGTATAGGGCACTAGTCAGGGAGGCCACCAAGAGGCCTATGGCAACTCTGAAGGAGTTACAGTGTTCCACGGCTGAGCTGGGAGACACTGTGCATATGGCAACAATAGCCCGGGTGCTTCACAAAACTGGCCTTTATGGGAGAGTGGCAAAAAGAAAGCCATTGTTGAAAAAAACTCGCATCAAATCTCGGCTAGAGTTTCCCAGAAGGCATGTGGGAGACTCTGAGACCAAGTGGAAGAAGATTCTATGGTCTGATGAGACCAAAATAGAGCTTTTTGGCCTCAACGCTAAGCGCTATGTTTGCCACTGATCAACACAAGAAAAGTCCATAATGTCAAAGTGAAAAATAAAATCTACAAATTGTTCTAAATTAATTACAAATATAAAACAGAAAATAATTGATTGCATAAGTATTCACCCCCTTTGCTATGACACACCTAAATAAGCTCTGGTGCAACCAATTGTCTTTAGAAGTCACATAATTAGTTGAGTGGAGTCCACCTGTGTGCAATTAAGGTGTTTCACATGATTTCAGGTTAAATACACCTGTCTCTGGGAGGTCCCACAGTTGGTTAGTACATTTCCTAACAAAAACTACATCATGAAGATGAAGGAACATTCAAAGCAAATCCGGAATAAGGTTCTTCAAAAGCACCAATCAGGGGTAGGATATAAGAACATTTCCAAGGCATTGAATATCCTCTCAGAGCACAGTAAAGTCCATTATTAAGAAATGGAGAGAATATGGCACAACTGTGAATCTGTCTAGAACAGGCCGTCCTCAAAAACGGAGTATCCGGGCGTATAGGGCACTAGTCAGGGAGGCCACCAAGAGGCCTATGTCAACTCTAAAGGAGTTACAGTGTTCCACGGCTGAGCTGGGAGACACTGTGCATATGGCAACAATAGCCCGGGTGCTTCACAAAACTGGCCTTTATGGGAGAGTGGCAAAAAGAAAGCCATTGTTGAAAAAAACTCGCATCAAATCTCGGCTAGAGTTTCCCAGAAGGCATGTGGGAGACTCTGAGACCAAGTGGAAGAAGATTCTATGGTCTGATGAGACCAAAATAGAGCTTTTTGTCCTCAACGCTAAGCGCTATGTTTGCCACTGATCAACACAAGAAAAGTCCATAATGTCAAAGTGAAAAATAAAATCTACAAATTGTTCTAAATTAATTACAAATATAAAACAGAAAATAATTGATTGCATAAGTATTCACCCCCTTTGCTATGACACACCTAAATAAGCTCTGGTGCAACCAATTGTCTTTAGAAGTCACATAATTAGTTGAATGGAGTCCACCTGTGTGCAATTGAGGTGTTTCACATGATTTCAGGTTAAATACACCTGTCTCTGGGAGGTCCCACAGTTGGTTAGTACATTTCCTAACAAAAACTACATGATGAAGATGAAGGAACATTCAAAGCAAATCCGGAATAAGGTTCTTCAAAAGCACCAATCAGGGGTAGGATATAAGAACATTTCCAAGGCATTGAATATCCTCTCAGAGCACAGTAAAGTCCATTATTAAGAAATGGAGAGAATATGGCACAACTGTGAATCTGTCTAGAACAGGCCGTCCTCAAAAACGGAGTATCCGGGCGTATAGGGCACTAGTCAGGGAGGCCACCAAGAGGCCTATGGCAACTCTAAAGGAGTTACAGTGTTCCACGGCTGAGCTGGGAGACACTGTGCATATGGCAACAATAGCCCGGGTGCTTCACAAAACTGGCCTTTATGGGAGAGTGTCAAAAAGAAAGCCATTGTTGAAAAGAACTCGCATCAAATCTCGGCTAGAGTTTCCCAGAAGGCATGTGGGAGACTCTGAGACCAAGTGGAAGAAGATTCTATGGTCTGATGAGACCAAAATAGAGCTTTTTGGCCTCAACACTAAGCGTTATGTTTGCCACTGATCAACACAAGAAAAGTCCATAATGTCAAAGTGAAAAATAAAATCTACAAATTGTTCTAAATTAATTACAAATATAAAACAGAAAATAATTGATTGCATAAGTATTCACCCCCTTTGCTATGACACACCTAAATAAGCTCTGGTGCAACCAGTTGTCTTTAGAAGTCACATAATTAGTTTAATGGAGTCCACCTGTGTGCAATTAAGGTGTTTCACATGATTTCAGGTTAAATACACCTGTCTCTGGGAGGTCCCACAGTTGGTTAGTACATTTCCTAACAAAAACTACATCATGAAGATGAAGGAACATTCAAAGCAAATCCGGAATAAGGTTCTTCAAAAGCACCAATCAGGGGTAGGATATAAGAACATTTCCAAGGCATTGAATATCCTCTCAGAGCACAGTAAAGTCCATTATTAAGAAATGGAGAGAATATGGCACAACTGTGAATCTGTCTAGAACAGGCCGTCCTCAAAAACGGAGTATCCGGGCGTATAGGGCACTAGTCAGGGAGGCCACCAAGAGGCCTATGGCAACTCTAAAGGAGTTACAGTGTTCCACGGCTGAGCTGGGAGACACTGTGCATGTGGCAACAATAGCCCGGGTGCTTCACAAAACTGGCCTTTATGGGAGAGTGGCAAAAAGAAAGCCATTGCTGAAAAAAACTCGCATCAAATCTCAGCTAGAGTTTCCCAGAAGGCATGTGGGAGACTCTGAGACCAAGTGGAAGAAGATTCTATGGTCTGATGAGACCAAAATAGAGCTTTTTGGCCTCAACGCTAAGCGCTATGTTTGCCACTGATCAACACAAGAAAAGTCCATAATGTCAAAGTGAAAAATAAAATCTACAAATTGTTCTAAATTAATTACAAATATAAAACAGAAAATAATTGATTGCATAAGTATTCACCCCCTTTGCTATGACACACCTAAATAAGCTCTGGTGCAACCAATTGTCTTTAGAAGTCACATAATTAGTTGAATGGAGTCCACCTGTGTGCAATTAAGGTGTTTCACATGATTTCAGGTTAAATACACCTGTCTCTGGGAGGTCCCACAGTTGGTTAGTACATTTCCTAACAAAAACTACATGATGAAGATGAAGGAACATTCAAAGCAAATCCGGAATAATGTTCTTCAAAAGCACCAATCAGGGGTAGGATATAAGAACATTTCCAAGGCATTGAATATCCTCTCAGAGCACAGTAAAGTCCATTATTAAGAAATGGAGAGAATATGGCACAACTGTGAATCTGTCTAGAACAGGCCGTCCTCAAAAACGGAGTATCCGGGCATATAGGGCACTAGTCAGGGAGGCCACCAAGAGGCCTATGGCAACTCTAAAGGAGTTACAGTGTTCCACGGCTGAGCTGGGAGACACTGTACATATGGCAACAATAGCCCGGGTGCTTCACAAAACTGGCCTTTATGGGAGAGTGGCAAAAAGAAAGCCATTGTTGAAAAAAACTCGCATCAAATCTCGGCTAGAGTTTCCCAGAAGGCATGTGGGAGACTCTGAGACCAAGTGGAAGAAGATTCTATGGTCTGATGAGACCAAAATAGAGCTTTTTGGCCTCAACGCTAAGCGCTATGTTTGCCACTGATCAACACAAGAAAAGTCCATAATGTCAAAGTGAAAAATAAAATCTACAAATTGTTCTAAATTAATTACAAATATAAAACAGAAAATAATTGATTGCATAAGTATTCACCCCCTTTGCTATGACACACCTAAATAAGCTCTGGTGCAACCAATTGTCTTTAGAAGTCACATAATTAGTTGAATGGAGTCCACCTGTGTGCAATTAAGGTGTTTCACATGATTTCAGGTTAAATACACCTGTCTCTGGGAGGTCCCACAGTTGGTTAGTACATTTCCTAACAAAAACTACATGATGAAGATGAAGGAACATTCAAAGCAAATCCGGAATAAGGTTCTTCAAAAGCACCAATCAGGGGTAGGATATAAGAACATTTCCAAGGCATTGAATATCCTCTCAGAGCACAGTAAAGTCCATTATTAAGAAATGGAGAGAATATGGCACAACTGTGAATCTGTCTAGAACAGGCCGTCCTCAAAAACGGAGTATCCGGGCGTATAGGGCACTAGTCAGGGAGGCCACCAAGAGGCCTATGGCAACTCTAAAGGAGTTACAGTGTTCCACGGCTGAGCTGGGAGACACTGTGCATATGGCAACAATAGCCCGGGTGCTTCACAAAACTGGCCTTTATGGGAGAGTGGCAAAAAGAAAGCCATTGTTGAAAAAAACTCGCATCAAATCTCGGCTAGAGTTTCCCAGAAGGCATGTGGGAGACTCTGAGACCAAGTGGAAGAAGATTCTATGGTCTGATGAGACCAAAATAGAGCTTTTTGGCCTCAACGCTAAGCGCTATGTTTGCCACTGATCAACACAAGAAAAGTCCATAATGTCAAAGTGAAAAATAAAATCTACAAATTGTTCTAAATTAATTACAAATATAAAACAGAAAATAATTGATTGCATAAGTATTCACCCCCTTTGCTATGACACACCAAAATAAGCTCTGGTGCAACCAATTGTCTTTAGAAGTCACATAATTAGTTGAATGGAGTCCACCTGTGTGCAATTAAGGTGTTTCACATGATTTCAGGTTAAATACACCTGTCTCTGGGAGGTCCCACAGTTGGTTAGTACATTTCCTAACAAAAACTACATGATGAAGATGAAGGAACATTCAAAGCAAATCCGGAATAATGTTCTTCAAAAGCACCAATCAGGGGTAGGATATAAGAACATTTCCAAGGCATTGAATATCCTCTCAGAGCACAGTAAAGTCCATTATTAAGAAATGGAGAGAATATGGCACAACTGTGAATCTGTCTAGAACAGGCCGTCCTCAAAAACGGAGTATCCGGGCATATAGGGCACTAGTCAGGGAGGCCACCAAGAGGCCTATGGCAACTCTAAAGGAGTTACAGTGTTCCACGGCTGAGCTGGGAGACACTGTACATATGGCAACAATAGCCCGGGTGCTTCACAAAACTGGCCTTTATGGGAGAGTGGCAAAAAGAAAGCCATTGTTGAAAAAAACTCGCATCAAATCTCGGCTAGAGTTTCCCAGAAGGCATGTGGGAGACTCTGAGACCAAGTGGAAGAAGATTCTATGGTCTGATGAGACCAAAATAGAGCTTTTTGGCCTCAACGCTAAGCGCTATGTTTGCCACTGATCAACACAAGAAAAGTCCATAATGTCAAAGTGAAAAATAAAATCTACAAATTGTTCTAAATTAATTACAAATATAAAACAGAAAATAATTGATTGCATAAGTATTCAACCCCTTTGCTATGACACACCAAAATAAGCTCTGGTGCAACCAGTTGTCTTTAGAAGTCACATAATTAGTTGAATGGAGTCCTCCTATGTGCAATTAAGGTGTTTCACATGATTTCAGGTTAAATACACCTGTCTCTGGGAGGTCCCACAGTTGGTTAGTACATTTCCTAACAAAAACTACATCATGAAGATGAAGGAACATTCAAAGCAAATCCGGAATAAGGTTCTTCAAAAGCACCAATCAGGGGTAGGATATAAGAACATTTCCAAGGCATTGAATATCCTCTCAGAGCACAGTAAAGTCCATTATTAAGAAATGGAGAGAATATGGCACAACTGTGAATCTGTCTAGAACAGGCCGTCCTCAAAAACGGAGTATCCGGGCGAGATGTGCACTAGTCAGGGAGGCCACCAAGAGGCCTATGGCAACTCTAAAGGAGTTACAGTGTTCCACGGCTGAGCTGGGAGACACTGTGCATATGGTAACAATAGCCCGGGTGCTTCACAAAACTGGCCTTTATGGGAGAGTGGCAAAAAGAAAGCCATTGTTGAAAAAAACTCGCATCAAATCTCGGCTAGAGTTTCCCAGAAGGCATGTGGGAGACTCTGAGACCAAGTGGAAGAAGATTCTATGGTCTGATGAGACCAAAATCGAGCTTTTTGGCCTCAACGCTAAGCGCTATGTTTGCCACTGATCAACACAAGAAAAGTCCATAATGTCAAAGTGAAAAATAAAATCTACAAATTGTTCTAAATTAATTACAAATATAAAACAGAAAATAATTGATTGCATAAGTATTCAC
Organism: Acipenser ruthenus; assembly: GCF_902713425.1. NCBI lineage: Eukaryota > Metazoa > Chordata > Actinopteri > Acipenseriformes > Acipenseridae > Acipenser > Acipenser ruthenus. Next base: position 211,635 of record NW_026708916.1, read on the forward strand.
CCCCTTTGCTATGACACACCAAAATAAGCTCTGGTGCAACCAGTTGTCTTTAGAAGTCACATAATTAGTTGAATGGAGTCCTCCTGTGTGCAATTAAGGTGTTTCACATGATTTCAGGTTAAATACACCTGTCTCTGGGAGGTCCCACAGTTGGTTAGTACATTTCCTAACAAAAACTACATCATGAAGATGAAGGAACATTCAAAGCAAATCCGGAATAAGGTTCTTCAAAAGCACCAATCAGGGGTAGGATATAAGAACATTTCCAAGGCATTGAATATCCTCTCAGAGCACAGTAAAGTCCATTATTAAGAAATGGAGAGAATATGGCACAACTGTGAATCTGTCTAGAACAGGCCGTCCTCAAAAACGGAGTATCCGGGCGAGATGTGCACTAGTCAGGGAGGCCACCAAGAGGCCTATGGCAACTCTAAAGGAGTTACAGTGTTCCACGGCTGAGCTGGGAGACACTGTGCATATGGTAACAATAGCCCGGGTGCTTCACAAAACTGGCCTTTATGGGAGAGTGGCAAAAAGAAAGCCATTGTTGAAAAAAACTCGCATCAAATCTCGGCTAGAGTTTCCCAGAAGGCATGTGGGAGACTCTGAGACCAAGTGGAAGAAGATTCTATGGTCTGATGAGACCAAAATCGAGCTTTTTGGCCTCAACGCTAAGCGCTATGTTTGCCACTGATCAACACAAGAAAAGTCCATAATGTCAAAGTGAAAAATAAAATCTACAAATTGTTCTAAATTAATTACAAATATAAAACAGAAAATAATTGATTGCATAAGTATTCACCCCCTTTGCTATGACACACCAAAATAAGCTCTGGTGCAACCAGTTGTCTTTAGAAGTCACATAATTAGTTGAATGGAGTCCTCCTGTGTGCAATTAAGGTGTTTCACATGATTTCAGGTTAAATACACCTGTCTCTGGGAGGTCCCACAGTTGGTTAGTACATTTCCTAACAAAAACTACATCATGAAGATGAAGGAACATTCAAAGCAAATCCGGAATAAGGTTCTTCAAAAGCACCAATCAGGGGTAGGATATAAGAACATTTCCAAGGCATTGAATATCCTCTCAGAGCACAGTAAAGTCCATTATTAAGAAATGGAGAGAATATGGCACAACTGTGAATCTGTCTAGAACAGGCCGTCCTCAAAAACGGAGTATCCGGGCGTATAGGGCACTAGTCAGGGAGGCCACCAAGAGGCCTATGGCAACTCTAAAGGAGTTACAGTGTTCCACGGCTGAGCTGGGAGACACTGTGCATATGGCAACAATAGCCCGGGTGCTTCACAAAACTGGCCTTTATGGGAGAGTGGCAAAAAGAAAGCCATTGTTGAAAAAAACTCGCATCAAATCTCGGCTAGAGTTTCCCAGAAGGCATGTGGGAGACTCTGAGACCAAGTGGAAGAAGATTCTATGGTCTGATGAGACCAAAATAGAGCTTTTTGGCCTCAACTCTAAGCGCTATGTTTGCCACTGATCAACACAAGAAAAGTCCATAATGTCAAAGTGAAAAATAAAATCTACAAATTGTTCTAAATTAATTACAAATCTAAAACAGAAAATAATTGATTGCATAAGTATTCACCCCCTTTGCTATGACACACCTAAAGAAGCTCTGGTGCATCCAATTGTCTGTAGAAGTCACATAATTAGTTGAATGGAGTCCACCTGTGTGCAATTAAGGTGTTTCACATGATTTCAGGTTAAATACACCTGTCTCTGGGAGGTCCCACAGTTGGTTAGTACATTTCCTAACAAAAACTACATCATGAAGATGAAGGAACATTCAAAGCAAATCCGGAATAAGGTTCTTCAAAAGCACCAATCAGGGGTAGGATATAAGAACATTTCCAAGGCATTGAATATCCTCTCAGAGCACAGTAAAGTCCATTATTAAGAAATGGAGAGAATATGGCACAACTGTGAATCTGTCTAGAACAGGCCGTCCTCAAAAACGTAGTATCCGGGCGTATAGGGCACTAGTCAGGGAGGCCACCAAGAGGCCTATGGCAACTCTAAAGGAGTTACAGTGTTCCACGGCTGAGCTGGGAGACACTGTGCATATGGCAACAATAGCCCGGGTGCTTCACAAAACTGGCCTTTATGGGAGAGTGGCAAAAAGAAAAAAACTTGCATCATATCTCGGCTAGAGTTTCCCAGAAGGCATGTGGGAGACTCTGAGACCAAGTGGAAGAAGATTCTATGGTCTGATGAGACCAGAATAGAGCTTTTTGGCCTCAACGCTAAGCGCTATGTTTGGCGTAAGCCTAACACCGCACATCATCCTGAGAACACCATCGCTACCGTGAAGCATGGTGGTGGCAGCATCATGCTATGGGGATGCTTCTCTGCGTCAGGGCCTGGAAAGCTTGTGAAGATAGAGGGCAAAATGGATGCGGCAAAGTACAGAGACATCCTGAAGGAAAACCTGCTGAAGTCTGCAAGAGACCTGGGACTTGGGAGAAGATTCATCTTCCAGCAGGACAATGACCCCAAACATACAGCCAAAGCCACACTGGAGTGGCTTAAAAACAAAAAGGTCAATGTCCTGGAGTGGCCCAGTCAAAGCCCGGACCTCAATCTAATTGAGAATATTTGGAAAGAGTAGAAAATTGCTGTTCACCAAAGGTCCCCATCCAACTTGACGGAGCTTGAGCAATTTTGCAAAGAAGAATGGGCAAAAATTGCAGTGTCCAGATGTGCAAAGCTGGTAGAGTCTTATCCAAATAGACTCATGGCTGTAATTGCTGCCAAAGGTGCCTGATTCCAACCATCAGATGGTGCAAGGGAGAACCGACCTTTGGTAAGTATACTAACTAGGCTACATGGCCCAAAAGTTTTAAGAATAGGGTCCTATATTTCAAACTACATTTATGTAGTAATAATATTCAAATAATGGGCTCTATTTACTAAAGTGTTTTAAGGAATGCTTCAGTATCAATACACATGTTTGGAGTTTAAATAATGCTTTAAAAATCTGAATAAGACCTAAAACAAAGTAGTCTCAATGGCTTTTATTACTTTAAACATTATTAAGTCAAAAAGGATTTAAAGTAATAGTCCTTAACAAAACATTCGAACATCAGAACACTCCTTAAAGATTAGTAAATAGGGACAATAATTCCAAATAGAGCTTCTAAAGCCTTCATACCTGACCATAAGTTTAAGTATAAAATAGACACCTACCACAGCCTGGCAACCTCAGTAAAACTGCATGCCTTTTCATGCGTTATTGCTTGCTTATACAAGCTTTTACAGAATTAAAATGTGATTGTTCTTACCAATAATCGCATCCACAATATCTGGATTAAGGGGTTGTTTTGCTTGTGAATCCTTATGTGCATTGGATTTGAATCCAGTCAGGGATTTATTGGCAAGTTCTTCAGCAGTGTGAAATACCCGTAATAGGTCTGCAGTTAGCTTCATTGTGTCTTTGTGACAACACATCTGTAGCTTCCTTTTTGATACTGACGCTTTTTCAGTCCGTTGTACCTTCTAAAATCATAAACAAATGTGTGGGTAAGTGAAATAGTTATATAATATATACATATATCAAACTGCATGAAAATACCTCCTTTTTATCACTTTTACGCCATGGATACTGTGTACTTCAGTATTTTTGGAGACAAACCTCTCCATATAGTAACACCCTCTTGTTCGGGTTATACCTTAGTATTATGCTCCCTCGCCTTTGGTTCAGGGCATTACTAAGCCTGCAGACGGTCATCGGGTAGTAACCTAAATAACACAATTTTCCTACCTCATCTCTCTTTTCCCCCATTGTTGTATATTGGTGTTGGCATAGTTGGTGGTGGACAAATCCATTTTCAGTAATTCCACTCGTTCCAGTATATCTGGGAGTTCTAAAGTATATGTTGAAATGTTAGCTGTCTTTTGCTGTTTATTATTTTTATATTTTATTTTATTATTTGTAGTATTTATGACTAAATGCGTTATATTATATAGTTATGATTAGATTAGTCTGCACTTCACATTCTTAAAAATAAATATTAGGCCACATTAAAGTATTTCTATCATTGTCATGATAGTTGTTTTGGTCCCGGCATTTATCCCGCTTACACTTGGAAGGGGTTTCCTCCTTTTCATAATTAAGTATACACTTTGCTTTTTGTGAAACAGTCTGCCAGTCCCCTAAAAAATAGTTCATATTTAATCATATTTATACTGTGCCTACACTGGTTAAAATTCAACAGTGGGTCTTTATACACCTTGTAACGGAAACATGGTACCCCATAATGTTCTCGTACTAAGGTGAAAATAGCCTTGATTTGTATGTTACTATAGATATCAATAGTAATACGAAAATACCATACAAAGTAGTAATAACAGCTTTTAAAGTGAAGGTAGTGTTCTGAGAGAATTAGGTATAATTTTACCTCAGTAACTTAGAGTAAGAGTTATGATTATACAGCAGTATTGATTGTATGTTCACTGTTTAGTATGTAGGCTAGTTCATTAAAACAAAAAAAGTAAATGTCACAATATATATACAGTGCCTTGCATAAGTATTCACCCCCCTTGGACTTTTCCACATTTTGTAGTGTTACAACCTGGAATTAAAATGTATTTAATTGGGATTTTTACCATTTGATTTACACAACATACTTAACACTTTGAAGGTGCAAAATATTTTTTATTGTGACACATTTTTTGTTTTGTTTAATTAAACAAAAAAAAAGACATTTGTTGGTTGCATAAGTATTCACCCCCCTGAGTCAATACTTGGTAGAAGCACCTTTGGCTTTGGGTAAGTCTCTACCAGCTTTGCACATCTGAATCCTGCAAATTTTGCCCATTCTTCTTGGCAAAATTGCTCAAGCTCTGTCAAGTTGGATGGGGACCGTTGGTGAACAGCAATTTTCAAGTCTTGCCACAGATTCTCAATCGGATTGATGTCTGGGCTTTGACTGGGCCATTCTAAGACATTCAGGTTCTTGTTTTTAAACCACTCCAGTGTAGCTTTGGCTGTGTGTTTAGGGTCATTGTCCTGCTGGAAGGTGAACCTTCCCAGTCACTGGTCCTCTTGCAGACTGAAACAGGTTTTCCTCTAGAATTTCCCTGTATTTGGCTCCATCCATCTTGCCCTCAGTCCTGACCAGTTTCCCAGTCCCTGCCGATGAAAAGCATCCCCATAACATGTTATAACATGCTGCCACCACCATGCTTCACCGTGGGGATGGTGTTCTTAGGGTGATGAGCAGTGTTGGCTTTGCGCCACACATAGCGTTTTGCGCTAAGGCCAAAAAGTTCAATTTTGGTCTCATTAGACCAGAGAACCCTTTTCCACATGTTTGCTGTGTCTCCCACATGCCTTTTGGCAAAATCCAAACAGGATTTGATATGGGTTTTTTTCAGAAATGGCTTTCTTCTCGCCACTCTTCCATAAAGCCCAGCTTTGTGGAGCGCCCGGGTTATAGTTGTCCCATGGACGGTTTCTCCCATCTCAGCTGTGGATCTCTCCAGCTCCTTCAGAGTTACCATTGACCTCTTGGTTGCTTCTCTGACTTATGCCCTCCTTACCTGGTCACTGAATTTTGGTGGACGGCCTTCTCTAAGCAGAGTCGCGGTTGTGCCATATTCTTTCCATTTCTTAATAATGGATTTAACGGTGCTCCGGGGGATGTTCAAAGTTTGGGATATTTTTTTATAACCCAACCCTGATTGGTGCTTCTCCAGAACTTTATCCCAGAATTGTTTAGATAGCTCCTTGGTCTTCATGATGCTGTTTGTTTTGATATGCTCTTTAACAAACTGTGGCCTTCCAGAAACAGGTGTATTTAATCTGAGGTCATGTGACACTTTAATTGCACACAGGTGGACTCCATTCAACTAATTATGTGACTTCTGAAGGCAATTGGTTGCACCAGAGCTTATTTAGGGGTGTCACAGCAAAGGGGGTGAATACTTATGCAATCAAGACAGTTTTTTATTTGTAAATAATTTTGAAAAATATGTAGATTTTTTTTCCCCACTTTGACATTATGGACTATTTTGTGTAGATCAGTCACAAAAAATCCTAAATAAATCCATTTTAATTCCAGGTTGTAATATTACAAAATGTGGAAAAGTCCAAGGGGGGTGAATACTTATGCAAGGCACTGTATATATATATATATATATATATATATATATATATATATATATATATATATATATATATATATACTGTTTACTGTAAGCAAGGGTGTCCATCCCATACCTTCAGTTTCCTCAGCATTATTTAATCTTTTTAGTTGATTGACAAATTGATATAGAGCATTACACTTTGTCTTACCTATTGCCAGTACATAAGATGGACAGGTTAACCATTTTGGATTTTTCTTTTGAAGGTCCCCTTTTCCACTAGGTTTAAGTCCACCATCTCATAAACATTTTTGGTTTCAATTACATTATTTTTGTAACTACGTTCATCAAATTCTACAATCCACTCTTTCTTGCCAATTTCTATCGCATTCTCTTCAAAAAAAATCAAACAATGCAAATGACATTTTCTCCATCTCTTTACTGCTCCATGAAGTGGTATGTAATACTGTGGGAGCCACCTGTCAAACACAAACGGTCACTTTGCTGGTCTCGTGCAGGTACATTTGAAAAGTAGGGCGCGCGCCATGCAGGCAGTCAGCAGCACTTCTCTCTTTTGTTGACAGTTTACTCTCCGATAAGGTGACTTTTATTGAAATGGAGAGGGTGTCATAAACGTTTCTTACATCATGAAGCAGAAGAAGATATGCCTCGTATGACAAAAGTAAGGAGAGGGATAGAAATAAATGAATGTACTTATAGCCAGCCTGGCTGCTCAACGGAAAATGAGGAGGAACCAACTGAGACTTCCCTTAACACTGTCCTAACACCTGATCAAGTTTTCTTCCTCGGTGATGAAACAGGACTTCTTGAAAACCACGAGGAGAACTGTCCTGCCGAAAAATATAGGTTTTGGATATAATGTTACCGAGGGATAATTCTACTCTTATATTCGTTATTTGAAAGGAAGTGTAAAGGCAATTCGATATCCCATACATTGAGTTATATTATAGGACACTTAAAAAAAAAATGTGCTTCAGATGTTTACTTTATTTATGTATGGGTGAATCGGCTTTACAGAAGAGTGTAATTCAGTTTCCCTGGATCTCGCTCAGCTATTTCATAGCTCCAATACAAAATCACAAGGGAATGCCATTTAACCCTACGAGAGTATTAATTCTAAGGAGTAAATTAAAGCATGTCTTAATGATCCGGTTTTATAGATAAAAACTGTACATTTCAAATGGTTTTCGTGGTAGAAATATGTTTTAATATAACTCGCCCTGCGGCCTCGAACACCAGTTGCATGAGGATTCCCCTGAGATCAATGTGGCTATAAGCAATTATACTACTTTGAACTTGAAGTAGGCTGCTACATTGTAGACCTCTAACCAAAATAAACAAAGTTACAACTGTGTTGATATGAGGGAAGGGTATACGTCTGACTGTAGTTTGAACCACCCAAAAAATAGATTGCAAAAATGAGAATTCTGAATTTAAATAAATGTAAAATCTACTTTATTATACACTAAATTATTACTGTTTTACAGCTGTCCGATGAAGAGGTTTCCAATTCAGGTGAAGATGAAACGGAGTTTAATAGGGCTTCCTGCCTCTCCACCCAGTGTGAATTTGAAGTGGACTGTCAAAATGTAAGTAAAATTATATTAAGAAAAATACCTACAGACGTGCTCAAATTTGGTACCCCTCCACAAAAAACGAAGAATGCACAATTTTCTCTGAAATAACTTGAAACTGACAAAAGTAATTGGCATCCGCCATTGTTTATTCCATATTTAATAGAAATCAGACTTTGCTTTTGATTTTTTATTCAACATAATATTGTAAATAAGAAAACAAATGAAAATGGCATGGACAAAAATGATGGGACCGCTAACCTAGTATTTTGTTGCACAACCTTTAGAGGAAATCACTGCAATCAAACGTTTTCTGTAGCTCTCAATGAGACTTCTGCACCTGTTAACAGGTAGTTTGGCCCACTCTTCCTGAGCAAACTGCTCCAGCTGTCTCAGGTTTGATGGGTGCCTTCTCCAGACTGCAAGTTTCAGCTCTTTCCATAGATGTTCGATAGGATTCAGATCAGGACTCATAGATGGCCACTTCAGAATAGTCCAATGTTTTGTTCTTATCCATTCTTGGGTGCTTTTAGCTGTGTGTTTTGGGTCATTATCCTGTTGGAGGACCCATGACCTGCGACTGAGACAGAGCTTTCTGACTCTGGGCAGTACGTTTCGCTCCAGAATGCCTTGATAGTCTTGAGATTTCATTGTGCCCTGCACAGATTCAAGGCAACCTGTGCCAGGCGCAGCAAAGCAGCCCCAAAACATAACCGAGCCTCCTCCATGTTTCACTGTAGGTATGGTGTTCTTTTCTTTGAAAGCTTCATTTTTTCGTCTGTGAACACAGAGCTGATGTGACTTGCCAAAAAGCTCCAGTTTTGACTCATCTGTCCAAAGGACATTCTCCCAGAAGGATTGTGGCTTGTCAATATGCATTTTAGCAAATTCCAGTCTGGCTTTTTTATGTTTTTCTTTCAAAAGTGGAGTCCTCCTGGGTCTTCTTCCATGGAGCCCACTTTCGCTCAAAAAGCGACGGATGGTGCGATCAGAAACTGACGTACCTTCACCTTGGAGTTCAGCTTGTATCTCTTTGGCAGTTATCCTTGGTTCTTTTTCTACCATTCGCACTATCCTTCTGTTCACTCTGGGGTCGATTTTCCTCTTGCGGCTGCGCCCAGGGAGGTTGGCTACAGTTCCATGGACCTTAAACTTCTTAATAATATTTGCAACTGTTGTCACAGGAACATCAAGCTGCTTGGAGATGGTCTTGTAGCCTTTACCTTTACCATGCTCGTCTATTATTTTCTTTCTGATCTCCTCAGACAACTCTCTCCTTTGCTTTCTCTGGTCCATGTTCAGTGTGGTGCACACAATGGTACCAAACAGCACAGTGACTACTTTTCTCCATTTAAATAGGCTGAATGACTGATTACAAGATTGGAGACATGTGTGATACTAATTAAGGAAACTAATTAGTTTGAAATATCTCTATAATCCAATTATTTATTATCTTTTCTAAGGGGTACCAACAAATGTGTCCAGGCCATTTTAGAATATCTTTGTAGAATAAGCAATAATTCATCTCTTTTCACAGCTTCTTTGCTTTATTCTATGACATACCAAAGGCATGCAAGTATACATGATAAAATAGCTTTTAATTTCATCACTTTTCAGGAGGAATGAAGCATTATTTCAATGAGCTGTAAGGGTACCAACAAATTTGAGCACGTCTGTATATAATCTTTTAAATGTTATATAATCTTACCGTGTATACTGTATGCTTAACATCCAATCCCATAACATGTAATGACAATTATATGCACAACTGCATTACATTTACTTAATTTACATTTATTTAGAACTAACGAGTGTATATAGTTTGCTTTGACCAATTTCACAACCAATTTGCTAACAGCCTAGGCTTACAGCTCTGTCTATCCCTTGACACATTACATTGTTAAATTATTTTGCATAAATGAATGCGAGTACTTTATGTAAGCAATTTAAAATAGTTCATAAGCACAATAACACACATACAGAGACCACCGATGCCTTGGGTACATTATTTTAAAATGAACATGCAAGACCTAAGATGGCATTGCTTGTAGTGTTCAAGTATAATATTGTAGCGTTGAGCATGCTATGGGCAATGTTCTGCGGCGGTGACGGTGGAAAATAAAAGATCAGACCAGGCAGTGAGGTTAAAATGGAATAGCTCTTAACTTGAACCACACTAAATAGGGATACGTCTCCAATTCCCTATAACAGTCGTACTTGGAGTTTGAAGATTATTAATTATTACGGTTTACTGCAGCGGCGTTCGATCGATTTCTGTTCGATCGATCCCAAAACCCCACGTGAAGCTGCAACTTAACTAGCGGTCTTGAAGTGCATCATATGGTGGTTTCTTAAGAGCGTAGGCAGGTTTGAAACACATGAATTATTTAGCAAAATCAAGTGTGCAGATATATTTTTCGTTTGGTGAACTATTATGTTTTTGGTTTCTATGGTGTCACAATGCATTACCCAAACATTTCACGATTCCCTCAGACCGCTCGTGAACTCAAGTAGAAGTTCAAGAGCTAGTAGTTTCAATGATGTTTGGGAAACACTTACCTAAACGATGGTCTTACTACATTGGTTTGGTAAAGTAGCTATTGAGAAAAGCGAACCCGACTCAGAACACAGAACAGAACAGAACACAAACAGCGCACTCACGTCAACACTTGCAGACTGCACAGAAACAGCAGGCAAGATAACAGCGGGGAGAGAGAGACACACACAAAATACAATACAACCCTGGCGCCCACAACACTTAACACAGTACACACTGGACAAAAATTGTTTTCAAATTCCCCTGTCTAAATACACCCCCACAGTCCATCCATTCGCACCACCGCTACAGTATCTTACACTTTTGCAAATCCAGAATTAAACCATTTTTACGAATTTTATGAATTGTGATATATCCTGTTGTGTTTGTTTAAAGTTATGCATTCCAGATAACGTTTCTGATCAATGATAATACCATTTAAGATTTCCTGTAGGTTCTACTCTTCCTAACTGTATTTCCTCTCTTCTGTAGGATGAGTTTGACAATCACCCACTATATCCAGGAGCACCGCTCAGTAAAAATGAAAGTGACCTTTGCATTGAAACATCGACTGACAGATTCTGCTTTGGATAATCTTCTTGAACTTATGTCATGTCATGTTAAAGACTTTCCTAAAACAACCAAATACTATCTGTACAAAAAGTTCAATTGTGCAGACTTGTCATCTATGGTGCTGCATTTTTTTTGTAAAATATGCCAATCATACATCTGCCCTGAGAATGATAATGTAGATTCCTGTCCAGAATGTGGTGAGGGGTTTAATAAAGAATTAAACAAAAAGGCTGGTCACTTTTTCATCCAGCTCCCATTGAAAAAGCAGGAACTGCTTGAAAAAGAAGCCGTTTTAGATTCCATCCAGAAAAATGTCCACACTAGAAGCAGAGAGATAGGTGATGTCACATCTGGGAAACTGTACCAAAAAGTAAGGAATTCCACACAGTTTGGTCAGAATGGCATTTCTCTTCAGTGGAACAGTGATGGTGTTTAAGTATTTAAATCATCCAGAAGCAGTTTCTGGCCTATTCAGGTAATGGTGAATGAACTCCCATACAAGTTAAGAATCAACAATGTTCTGTTGTCATGTCTGTGGTTTGGCCCAGGAAAGCCCAGGATGGATAGCTACTTGAGTGTTTTTGTTAAAGAGTTAACTGATTTGCACGAAACAGGTGTAACAGTAATAATTCCAGGAGAAGGTCAGAAGGTTGTTAAAATACATACTTTAATTTGTTCAGCAGATTCGGTGGCTAGACCAGCCCTTCGTAACACAACCCTGTTTAATGGCAAGTATGGTTGTGACTTTTGTCTGCATCCTGGTCAGCATGTTCACAAGGGAAGAGAATTCACTAGAGTACACCCCATTAAAGAAAAAGATCCACCTATAAGAACTCATGAACAGCACAAAGCAGATGCAATTGCTGCTTCTGAAAGTGGAAACCCAGTGAATGGTGTTAAAGGCTCTTCCCCGTTGTTGTTTTTACCTGTTTTGAATATGTCACGGTCTTTTGTATCTGAATACATGCACTGTGTTCTTCTTGGTGTAGTAAGGGGGATTTTACCTTTGAGATACATTCAACATTGGTTTTACTTGGTCTATTCAGTGAATAATCTTTTGACAGACTCAATTACTAGAGAAACTCTTAGAAAAGTAAGTGTGGTTCTTAAGGAGTTTGTAAACCAAACTGAGACTCTGTGTGGTAAAAGTCACTTGACCTTTAATGTCCATCTACTTCTGCATTTACCTAGAGGTGTTAGTGACTGGGGAGCTCTTTGGGCAACCTCTGCTTTCCCTTATGAAGGGTACAACAGGGTATTAAAAAGCCTTTTCTAGGGTACACAGAGCGTATCAAAACAAGTGTGTGAAATGTATACTGTGATAAAAAAGGTAAAAAAGCTACAAGCATACAAAGTGCCAGTGAACCTGTACATATTTTCTTAAAAAAACTTATTGGATCAACAAGAATTTCTACTTGGTCATCAAGTTAAAAAAGAAGTACTTGTGTATGACAGGTTTATTTACAATCATGTTTTGTATCGCACTAAAAACTATAACCATGTAATGAAAAGGTCTAACTTTACAGCTGAATTGCAAAATAGTCATGTTGTTGAACTAACCTCTCTTCTGCTAGTAAAGTGCAGAGATGGGCCATGCTCTGTTCATGGGAGAGAGATAGCTATATTGACTGTGAAGAAACTGGAAAAAAATTGCAGATTTTATATACAGTAGAGAGTTTAGCATATCCTCAAACTTTCTCATTGAAATTCACAAGAATGATAAAACAGAGGCTGTGTTTTTGGACCATTTGGAAAGGAAATGTGTTAGGATGTCAATTGATGAGAAGAGTTCTGTGAATTTCATGCCAAATGAAGTTGAAAGGGATTAGGTGTTTCATACTTTAAAATGAGCGTTTCAACAATTCTTCACAAATTAATCAATGTTAACCATGTTTTCATCAGAATGTACAAAACAATTTTCATACGAAATTATTATTACTAAATTATTAAAGAGTAAATAGATTCAAATTCCATTTTAATGTTGTTTTTTGTTTTACTTATTCCTAATCTTGTTATGAGGTTGGCAATCATTCGGAGTTCTTTGCTGCAATATTAAGTTTTATCATTTTTCTCCTATAGTTTTCTCTAAGTAGCTTTGAGCTAAATTACTGCTCTAGACTGCTAAGTGACTGTCCATTTTTTTATTTTCTGATTCCAAAAGTTCATATGATGCTTGCTATGACCTTTCAACTCTGTTGGCAGCATTACAGGACCTATTAGAATCAGGAAGCGCAACAGAAATTTTAGATGAACATGAAGCATTATCAAGCCTTATAACATGGACATGCAGACATGTTTGTCAGCGTGAGCAATACACAGTTAATGCCTGTGTCTTCCTGATGTTTTACATATCACAGACAGCTGTTTCTCACAGCTAGAGCACCACTTGGAAATTAAATACTGTGCAAGTAAAGAAGGAAGGCAGCTTGCAGGAAAATTAAAAAAAGAACACAAGTGACTGCAATTGTCCTGCCCTTTTCACAAATCACAAATTCACAGCCTAGCGATAAGGACGTGGTACAACTCTTTCTGTTTTGACATGTGTAACGTGCAGTGTTGTGTGGTATAGTGCCATTACGGATTCTGTCCCCTGTCGATGAGAAGAGAGGAGGTTAAGAGCTCTAAAACCATGTATGCAGACGAGCTCGGCTCTTTTTCATTGTGGTTTAGATGCTCACTTGGAGTGCGTAGGGTTGCCAGTTCACGCCCAGCCTCCACCCTGTTACACATGTATGAACAGGATAATATAGTATTGTTATTGTCAAAAAGAAAACGTATATGGTTAAAGTAAAGGAGTCTGTACATCTGTTGATTTATTTATATTTTTTAAAAATGTGCATATTTGTATATAATAATTTATTATATCTATTTAAAATTTTGTAGGACAATAAATTATGTCCATATTCATTATGGCTGCTGCTTTGTCTTTTTAAATATTAAGGGTTACTTGAAGTTATCTGCAGGCAACACTTGTGTTATTTACTATGATGTGCTTTTATTTTGTTTTAAAAAGTTTACACACCCCAGCTATATCAGAAATATTTTAAAACAGAATAAAATAAAACAAAAACAGCTCTGCTTAAATTTATTATACATTATTTTGTTCCTACTAATGTGCTATTTTCAGTATCTGGTAATTAAATAAATAGGTTTATTAAACGGTTTATTAAAAGTTAAGTATTTTGCTTTATTCAATCTATAAACCTAGTATATACTGTAAAAGTCATTCTTACATTTTCAGTCCTAAACAGAGTCATAGTATTATTCTTTTGCATACTATAGGAGGAGTCCTATTGAGGTACTATAGGGAGACCCTTTTGAGTACTATAGGAGGATACTTTTTTTTAAAGAATCCTACAGGATTCCTTTAAAACCCTTTTAGTCCTATAGAGAGTCCTATAGTACTACTATAGGATTCTATGGGACATTTCCGTAAGGGTGACTATGGTCATGGAACTCAATTCTGACCCTGGTCAAGTAGCACTATTCTGACTCTGGTCATATGACAAATGACTGCTTCCTAACGCAATTTGTCAAGGCACCGACGAGACGGGAAGCATGCCTTGATTTAGTCTTTTCAAATAACGAAGACAGAATAACTAAAACAGAGGTCAGAGAGCCATTGGCAAACTCAGACCACAACATGGTTTCATTTGAAGTGATTTTCAAAACCCAAAAAGTAATGACTAAAGCTAAGGTTTACAATTTTAGAAAAGCAAACTATGAAGGTATGAAACAGAGACTAACAGAAGTAGATTGGAGTAAAATAGAGAAAACATCCACAGAAAAGGATGGCTGTTTTTTAAAAATGTAGTACTAGAGGTGCAAAACAATTACATCCCAAAAGTAGACAAATCTAAATCTAAAACAAAATGGCCAAAATGGTTTAATAGATCAATTTAAAAAAAAAAAATATTCAGCTGAAAAAAGGCACTTTACAGAGCGTTTAAAAGGGACCAAAAACAAAGTACACATAAAGAGTACTTGGAACTGCAAACATAAGTCAAAAAGGAAGTTAGAAAGGCCAAGAGAGAGAGAGAGAGAGAGAGAGAAATGAACATTGCTAAGGGGGCTAACACCAATTCCAAAATGTTTTTCCAATATATTAAAAGCAAGAGAATCTTCAAAAGAGGAGGTTAAATGTCTAAGAGACACAAATGGCAAAATCATAGACAAAAAAATAGCGAATATATTAAATGATTACTTTTCACAAGTTTTTACAAAGGAGGATACGGACAACATGCCCCACATGCCCCACATGTTGACCTGTTCCTATCCAGTTTTAAATAACTTTAGCATAACAGAGGCAGAAGTGTTAAAGGGACTAGGAGCTCTTAAAATAAACAAATCCCCTGGGCCGGATGAGATCCTCCCAATAGTACTCAAAGAAATGAAAGAAGTTATTTACAAACCGCTAATCAAGATCATGCAACAGTCTCTTGACACAGGGGTTGTACCGACAGACTGGAAAATTGCAAACGTAATACCGATCCACAAAAAGGGAGACAAAACTGAACCAGGTAACTACAGGCCAATAAGCCTGACTTCTATTATATGTAAACTTATGGAAACTATAATAAGATCCAAAATGGAAAATTACCTATATGGTAACAATATCCTGCGAAACAGTCAGCATGGTTTTAGGAAAGGGAGATCGTGTCTAACTAACCTGCTTGATTTTTTGAGGATGCAACATCGACAATGGATAATTGCAAAGCATATGACATGGTTTATTTAGATTTCCAGAAAGCTTTATAAATAAAGCAAGCATTGCTATTATAAAAAGATACCCTTTCTACTTCAACAGACGCATACTGCAGCGAAAACAAAAACGGAAGTACTTTGGAAACACACTGATGACGTCTCCCTACACGTCTCTTCTTACAGAAAGAGGTGGCAGGGCAGCTTTGTGATTAAGGGAAGAAAAGAAAGCATTACCTCACACAAAAATACCGGAGTAAGGAGCCACTTTGCTGTAATTACACCACCATACTTTAGAAAGGGACTCAGCTGTGTAGGGTTTCATTCTGTAGTTTAGTTTTGGACTTTGTTGTGATCTGTATTTCATTTACTTGCACTTATCTGCTCCCTATTGCACTTAACCTAATCTGAAGTATTTTGTATTTCACATGCGCTCGTAGCTAACCCGGATATAACGATCAACACTGTTCTCCGCTCTGGAGCTGCCCCGATATCAAATCTTACTGGGTTTTGTAATCGCTCTTATTAGGACTGAAATCATTGTATTTTGTAGCTTTGCTCTTAATTGTACTGTAATTCTGGATATGCATTTTTTTGTATACAACTGTAAGGTCGCCCTGGGTAAGGGCGTGTGATAAGAAATAAATAAATAAATAAATAATAATAATAATTTAACCTTTGTTTTTATATGCGTGCGTCTCATGTGCTTCACAAAATTATAACTATATAAATAAAATGTATTATTATTATTGTTAGTAAAAAAAAAAAATATTAAATGTTAACTCCCCTTTTTTTTGGTTAATAACTTTTGTACATTGAGTTGCTGTAGTTTGAGGAGACTTGATGGGATCCGGCTCTCAGCGTGCTGAAACATACTTCATAATAAACACGGCACTTGTCTCTGTTTTAAGCCTGCGAGGCTGGGTTTTGTATTATGTGGTGTGGGCTCGGTGCTCTGTATTTTGAAACGGCTTTCAGAAGCAGACAGTAGCATATACAGGTGTTTAGGTGTGTTATGGTTCCTGGGCTTTTCAGTTACTGTGCCCCGCATCTAAGGAATTCTCTTGCTCGGAATATTCGGGAAGCAGGTGCAATAACTTCTAGTTTAAGACTTTATTTAAAACCTGACTTTCAGTCCATAGCTTTGATTAGATTATCCAATCTTTGTGTTGTTAAGCACTCAGGCGCTATGGACGTGTAAAATTGTACCGCATAGAAACACTGGCAGCTATAGCTCTGGTTACAGTAATACTTACCGGGGTCTCCTATCTGTACCGACGTATCACTATCGGTATCACTTCAACTTATAGAGTCAGCCATCTTGCGTAAACACAGAAAACACTGACGTTACACTGTACACCCAAGAACGTGTGACGCGTTTAATATCTGAACGGCACGTGTGTATACATGTATAATAGAAACGTTCTATTCCTAAACAGCAGTGTTTATACGTCATCAGGTGTTGACGTTTAGTCATTTGGAACTCTAAATAACGCTCAACGTTATGTGTTTTTAATCTGTGCTTTTTTTTTGGATAAGTTGAATGTTTATATTTTAAACACCAGCCCTGTTATAAACCTGTACGAATGTTTAAAAAATGTTTTACAAATCATAAACGCGTCCATGAGTTTACAAAACAAACTAAATCCTAAACACATTTAGAATTATAAACACAGTGACATGTTTGAAAAGCGTGACAAATACGTGTTTTAAAGTTAAACACTCGGTCTTACTGCGTACGATATTCGACTGCAACATTATTTTTGTTATTGTTTAGGCTCGATAGGTATTTAAAAAATTAGGTTAACATGTATATTTACAAAATTAATAACAAATGTAAAATGGGGCTCCCGAGTGGCGCATCCAGTAAAGGCGCTCCACGTGGAGTGCAGGATGCGCTCTATAGTCTGGACGTCGCGAGTTCAAGTCCAGCTTATTCCTTTGCCGACGGAGGACAGGAGCTTCCAGGGGGCGCCGCCCGAGGGGAGGGAGGGCTAGGTTGGCCAGGGTGTCCTCGGCTCACCGCGCACCAGCGACCCCTGTAGTCTGGCTGGGCGCCTGCGGGCTTGCCTGTAAGCTGCCCGAGAGCTGCGTTGTCCACCAACGTTGTAGCTCTTGGGTGGCTACATGGTGAGTCCGCAGTGTGAAAAAAAGCAGTCGGCTTTTATATATATAGTGTTTTAAATTATTATGTTTTGTTTTACTATTAGTTTTACTTGTTTAGTTGTAGTTTATATAGTTTTTAGCGAAAGCTAAACATGGCAACGTACGTGGTCTTTCTATAATGAGCAACGGGAGTGAAGTTGGTTCGGAGGATTTCGATACCAGCAACAGTGATGCTGACTTATCACTCAGTGATTATGATGAAGAGGATGTGGAGCCAAGAACAATACAAACTGTACGAACAGAAGAGCATGCAGTTACTTTACAGGTAAGCCAGCTGCAAACGGGAAGCTGTTTGGTTTGAAATGGCAGTGCTGTGACTAAATACTATCAAAACACAGCACTGGGTACAGGCAATGCGGCAGCCAGATCCATCACAATGCCTGTGCAAAGTAGCTGTGTACAAGCATTTGTGACTATCCCTCCAACACAAGCGAAGCAGACACTGTAAAAAAGGTACAGGGTCTGCTATGAAAATTAAAACAAAAGAAAAGACAAAAGAAAAGAAAAATGTGCAGTGGTTGCGAAGGCAATCCCGGGTTCTGTTGTATTGAACATTTCAATAAATGGCACAGAGCAAGTCAAAACTGGCACACGTTTTGAAGTTGTATTTATTTGATAATTACTGTTTACTGATTATTATTGTTATTAGCAGCTTTTTTGTTTTCATTGTTAAAAAAAAACAAAAAACGTTTTTATCTCTATATTGAATATGGGTATGTAGTACACAGCAGCATAAAGGGTTAATGAAAAACACAGTTTAAGTCATTTATTTGTGTTTTATTCATCATATGTTAACATTTTATAGCAACTACAGATTTGAAAACATTATTATTATTATTATTATTATTATTTTCAAAATCTGGTACCTGGGAAGGGGTTTCATTTTTACATCTGGAGTTGAAGTGGTTAATAATAAATGAAAATACTTACTGTTAAAAGGCTAGCAAGTTGGTTAAACTCTCCTGGTAGCATTAAGCTTGCTGTGCAGTATTGCTTGAATAGTGTACGAGTGTTTGCCTTCAATTGTTTGTATAAAGTTATTTAAAGATTTTGTTTTCCTAAGCTTTATTGACAAAACCCAGAAGTGTGTGTGGGGTGGCGCAGTTGTTGACATTCGTGTGAGCTGTTTTTAATCAAACTGTCAGATTGTAATCTGTCTGCATCCATCCGTTGTTGATATTAAGAGTTATTTCTTCACCACTTCCAAACCCAAATATTACACTACGAATTGTGTTTTGTTTGCTGTCACTGAAAGCAGATCAGCGCTCAGCCTTTGCTGGGAACACGTGACGTGGGTGTAAAAAAAGTCACGTGATAGAGGGATACTACAGTATAGTTTTATGTCGTAGAGATTGGCTATCCAATGTGTCACTCATTCTGGAGCTGTGTATAGCAATTGCGAAATGATGCGGCAGGGGCGGGGCTTTACTTCAAACAGATATCGCGTGGTTTGACTGTGGCGCTGAACTGTAAGATCGCAATGTACATATTTCTATTTTTTAGTTTGTATTTATACTGCTGGGTTTTTACTGGAGCAATCTAGGTAAAGTACCTTGCTCAAGGGTACAGCAGCAGTGTCCCCTACCAGGGATTGAACCCACGACCTTCCAGTCAAGAGTCCAGAGCCCTAACCACTACTCCACACTGTATAAAAAAAATATTACTGTGTTATTATTATTATTATTATTATTATTATTTATTTAATTTGTTTTGCATTCCACTTTGTATCATGAAAGAAAATTAAAACGTTGATTAATATACGAGTTTTGCAAGTATGACCTGTATCATAATATTGCAGACAGAAACGGACCCCGATTGTAGCGGCGGTAAGAATCCAAGAGTACAACTTTTATCTTCCAAAATAGAAAGCTATTTTATTGATGAAATCGAGTGAACAGCAACACTCGGGCTGCTCTTAGCTGACCGCCAGAGCGCCCCAGGAGAACGCCCCCCACTGCCCCGTGCCTGACAACGGGGTACCGGCAGGACACCCCCGTCCCGCCCCCGCGTCTCCAGCAGAGTAAATCTCCGCGACAACAGAGATCAAATCATGTGAGAGAAGGGAACACGCGGATATCACGTGACTAACACGCTGTCACCGCCCCGCTTTCATTGGAAGAGTCACGCGGAATGATTTGAGACACGTGATCAGTCCTCTCTCATTGGTTAACGCCCGTCGCTGGATGTTTCCACAGCGTGATTTGTACCATCGTCCACAAAACCGTTTTTTCCAGTATTTTTTTGTTAAATTGGTTATTGCAAAGTCAAATTTGAAAAACACCAAACCCGGTAGCCGATTCCACAAAAAAAGACCACGTTTTTCCTAACACTAAAAGGTAAGTGCTGAGTTATTTATTACTCAAAGTGAAATGTATGTATTTGTTAATCTCCATCGATATGCATGAACATTCGTGTGTGTGTGTGTGTGTGTGTGTGTGTGTGTGTGTGTGTGTGTGTGTGTGTGTGTGTGTGTGGGGTCGGATTGACAGGCTCAACAAACCCTGTGAACGGGGTAGCATCTGGTGAAATACTTTTTGAGATACAGCATGGCGAAGATAACAGCTTTTTAAAAAAAAAAAAAAAAAAAAAAGAAAAATGAAGACGCTTTTGTATACACCTGTATCTCGAAAAGTACTGCTAATTTAGGAACCACACTTGGCATACACATAGTCCCGGGAGTGTAGATGTGCAACGGGGTATATATTTTCGGAGGGGTCCTGGTTTTACCGAAATTGAACCAAAAAAGATAACTGTCTGACGTCAGTGCCTGGTAGCGTTGCTTTCGACCGTTCATTTCACTGAATAAATAGGGAGGCATTGAATAGCCTATAGTTCAGCACACACGGGTCAGATCTGTGTTTCTGTCCGGTTAAAACTGGTAATCAGTGATAATAATGAGTGTTTGTGCCTTCAGTACTGGAGAAACTAATAATAATTTGTTCATTTAGGAAATACGTTTGCTTCCCCAAACACTCGTTTTTTTTGGCAGCCTAATAGAAGAACAAGTCAGCTGACTGGCCAAGCTTTATTTCTGATGAGCTCTCATTTTGGCAGGCGTCACAAATCTCCGCCAATTTACGTAGTTTTAGTGCCTCATTTGTTGAGCAATGAAAGAAGGCTTTGTGCAATATGAAAACAGCGGTAGGAATATTATTTTCTTCAGTGCGCTGAAACTATCTGAATATTCTTACAAACATTGCTGCACATTCATTCGAAGCCAAAAAGTCGACGTCTGTGTCTAAAATGGCAAGTGATGTGTGAGATTAACATAAAAACCAACAACAACAAAGTGATGCTTCAGATTTGGCAAGCGAGTCAGAATCGAGGGATACAGACCGCTGCAGGTAATGCACATCGCTCGAAAGTGCTTCACACTTTCCAGACACTGGGCAAAGGTACATGCTACGTATAGTGATCAACGTTTTGTTTTGTTGTGATCCTATTTTCTGTTATGAGGAGAGTAATAAACGAAAATTGTGGGGGGGTTTTGTACAACGCCACCTTTTCCACATATATTTTTTGAAGCGTTTATTTAAGTTACATTTGACAGTTTTCACTTGCATGCACAGCTTAAAAAAGAAAAAGTAAACCCCAGTAATGCTGTTACTTCATGAAAATGTGTCATTTGCCACTTTGTTTATTGCGAAGAAACTACAATGGCAGGGATAAAAAAAGAAAGAAAAAAGCGATATCTACTTATGTACTGTTTCTGCCTGAAATACACACGTGGAAAGTGTATACTTTTATAGTTAATCCAGTGGAGCAAAGTAAAGCCTTCACAACCTATTCTGGAATAGTACAGTTTTACATATTTTAGGATAAATAGTATTGTGCTGCAAGCATTCAAGTTAACTAACGAGCTTTCGTTAGTTAACTTGAATGCTTGCAGCACAGTGATTGTCAGAACATTTTCTAGTTTTAATAAAATTAAAATGAATAACATGCTGTTTTAATAGCATTACAGTGAGATTTGTATAATTGTTTGTTTGCAAGGTGTCATTTGAATACTGGTCAGGAAATGGTATTTGCTTAATATTTTTATTATTAATGGTGATCAAACATTGTAACTTGTTAAGTAGTTATTTCTGAGATGTATTAGTTGATTGGTGCAAGTGCAGTGTTGCAACGTTTTGTTACTGTATGTAAAGTCTGATCGGATAGTCAGATTTTCACGACCATTTAAACAACCCCCCACCACTACGCACATCTTGAGCGCCCTGTGGCCCCCCAAGGTTTGGAAATGTCCTTATCTGGCCCGCCAGAGAATGTAATTGAGTACCACTGCTGTAAATGCTTATGATCTTGTATAGCGTAGGTTCTAAAAAAAAAAAGTGAGACGATAATGTTTTGCCAAATAGAATAAAATACAAATGCATACTGTTATATGTATGCGTGTTATATATTCCATATTTAAGCACATACATTAAACACTTTCTGCTATTTGTTTACTGTATATCGCTGCCAAAGGAAGTTTGAGATTTTTTAAATTAACACAAAGTTGTTCTTCAACTGCTACAGAATGTTTATCTTGAAGAGACCTTCTTCACAACACGAAGTAATTTACTGACACTATCGAGAATCTCTTATATCAAATCATTAATCGTGGTAGCTAGCGTCACTTGCAGAGACTTACGCAGGTAGGCCTATATATTAATTTAGCTGTAAGACATTTTCCATCGCTGAAAAAAAAATAGACTTCATGATTAATCTAACTTCAGGTAATTCAGTGAAATATTTTACTTGCCGATATATATTTGGGGACGGCCCACCCCTCCAGACTAGGACATATTTTAATGCCTTCTATGTAATGAATTAAACATTTGCACAATATTCTAGTTCACAATTTAAAATGGAGAAAATGTAATCCCACTATATTGCTATCTATTGCTAGTCAATTATGTTAATGATTTAAACTATTGACAACATGTTTAAGAACATATGAAGTGGGAAGCGTTTAAAATCTTGAAAAAAAATGTATGTACAGTACTGTGCTTAATACGAGTTAGGCCTAATGTATGTACTCTACTGTACTTAATACGTTTCTGATTTTACATTTCTGGATTGCAATGAGATATAAAATACATCTTACAGTATGTCTTTAAAAAATGTAGAGTTTTGACATAGGTTAGATTTAGGTTTATGTTAAGTTGTGTGCTTAACTGTTTGGGTTTATTTTAAGTTTTTTGACTGTAGTAGTAAACAAAAAAAACACGTTTCAAAGGCATGTGGAAATGCGGGTGCATGAACGTTTTATCATTTTTTTTACAAATGGTAATTTGGAGCTTCAAGGAATTTTCCTGTGCTAAGTTTAAACAAGAAGAATGACTTTGTTCGGATAATTTTGTACAGTGGACATATATATGTATGGCATATTATATCATACGTTTGCTTCTGGCCAGAGCCAGTTTGGCGGGTAAATACTTTTGTCTCTGTTCCATTTGGTGGGGGTGGGGGGGAACCCTCGAATTCACCTGCAGTTGCAGATTTTCTTTTTCTCTCTCCAAATGTTAAGCCACACAAAACAAGCAAAGTTGGGTTGCAAATGCATCGTTTTGATTGGGTCGTCAGCCAAGCAGGAAAAACATTTAATTGGATTATTACAATTTGTACTGTGCTTGCTGTTGCCTGATGCTAGAGCTTCTTATTTATGATGGTAACTTGAGGTATTTCAGTAGAAATGTTCTACTTTAGTTCAGTAGGATTTTTGATGTCATTACAGAAGTAACACTTTTTTTATTCCGTTTGATACTAGACATATTCAAAGCTACACTGCAGTCGTTATCAGTAGAGTATGTACATAACACTGATTGCATACATTCAACTTTTGCTATACAATATTTAAGAACTGGTAGACCATAGATTGATGCATGAAAAATACACAGCCAAATCTGATGTAGAGTCGACTCCACTTATTTGCATATTGAATAATTGTATAATAATTGCTTAACTGCATAGCATGCAGCTGGTCCCGTTTTTAAGCGCATAATTTTCTATGATTGTATGGTACTAAATGCACATTTCGCGGTCCCGAAGTCCGTTGTTCATTGCATTTTAATTTGGATAATTGCATAATGCGAGCAATGTTCAAAAAATATATATGTTTGCGTTTGAGTTTCAAAAATAGCAGTGACGTAAGCGCATAGCAACTGTATGACAGCGGGAAAAGCAGGCACGAAAGACAGTTTTTTACAGTTGTTTATCAGCTCAATCGGCCGACTACTATGCATACTTCCATAAAATTATTTTTTTGCTACGTTGTAGTCAGAAGATCTATAGTAAGGTACTGTGCACCCCTGTTTAACTTTTATTTTTTACTGTACTGTATTACAATATATGAGTTTAGGCCGGCTGTAATATACGGTACATTAGTTTACATTATTTTACTTTTCATATCATAAGTTGCCAGAGAATAGTGTTTTGTATTGAGCGTATAACATTTCAAGTTGGTTTATTTTTGTGAACTTGTCCAATATTTTAAGTTACTCGTAATGAAATATAAAAAATAAATAAAGTTATGAATCTGATCAAAACGAATCATATACATGTACGCCCACTGTATTCCCTCACTCGGCGGTCCGAGCCCATGCAATTATGCTGTCTCCTGTAACTTGTATCCTCTTTTACTTGTTTCACTATCTATCATGAATCATGGAAATACTGTACAGGTGAAAATGCCATATTGATGAGCTTGATAGTTTAAGACGTATAGTTCATGTATCAATAACATAAATGTAAAATTTGGAAAAACAGAACAGGCTGAGTAGGAGCCGTTAACATTGGATTGGCCCAACTATACCTTTGATATTACTATATAAACAGTACTGTAGTATTTGTGTTTTTATTATACTGCAGTGAATGTAATTACAGGGTGTTGCCAACCAAAAACATAAAAATACAACATTTTCCAAGTACACCTGGAGGTCATGTGTTAACTTGTCGTTTTATTTGTTTTAGTGTAATGAAGACAAGATCCATCTACAAATACACAGGCTGTGATTAAAGCCTGACATCACAACTTCATAATCGTATATAATCATTATTTTAGTCATTGAGCAGACGCTTTTGTCAGAAACAACTTACAGAGACTATTTATTTAACTAGGAGAGTTACCCATTGAGACGGAGGCCTCATTACAAGAGGGTCCGGGGGAGGGGGGGAAGTGGGGCACAAACACACTTTTAACCCTAATTAAGGTAGAGGGACTTTAGGTAGGCCGGATTGTATAACCTGCTTTTTGGATTTGGCCATGACACCGGGATTAACATACCTGCTCTTACGAAGAGTGCCATGGGATCTTTAACATCCACACAATGTGGACAGGACCTCGGTTTAAAGATTGAAGTACTACTGAGCCAATTATATTTAAGTCAAACAATTACAAACAAAAACCCCAAAAACTACAATAAAAATCTAGATAAACACAATATAGAATTGTCCCCTGCTAAATGAATAACAAACTCTGTGTTGTGAATTATTCAGTCAGGAGTGGTCGGAGATTTGGTGGATAAATATAACGCCACTCTGGCAAATAGTCTTGACACTATTGCACCTTATAAAATAAAGAAACTATCTACAAAAATATTTTCTCCTTGGTTTAATGATACAACACGTATGCATAAACGTATGTGTCGCAAATTAGAACGCAGATGGGAGATCGACTGGACTTCAGATATATTATCAAAGCTGGAAAGATAGTATTTTAACATATAGAACGTCACTGTCTTTAGCTCGATCTGTTTATTTCTCCGATCTTGTTGACAAAAATCAGATTTATTTTTCAGTCAACAGCAAGATTAACAAATCCGCAATCAGAGCGCGTTACACAGAATATTCCTCCAGTAAGCTGTGAATCACTTCAATAAAAAAGTGACCGACATTAGGAATCAGTTGAGCAACTACATACTGATATAAACAATTATACAAATATTCTTGGTCCGTCTGAACCCAACCAAATCTTACAGCACTTTTGCTTGACATGTGAACAAGAGCCGGATGCCATAATTAAAAAGACTAAACCCACAACATGTGCATTAGATCCCATTCCTACTACACTTTTGAGAAAAGTATATCCAAAAATAAATAACACAGTTTTAAATATTATTAACAGCTCACTCTCATCAAGTACTGTTCCAAATTCTTTGAAGACTGCGTAGTAAAACCCCTGCTCAAGAAGCCTACCCTTGATCCCAATGTGCTTAATAATTACAGGCCTATTTCTAATCTCCCTTTTTTTGTCCAAAGTGTTAGAAGAGTAGTGGCTGAACAATTAAATAGATTTCTTGCTGCACAGAATATTTCTGAGAAATTTCAGTCAGGTTTCAGGCCTTATCATAGCACCGAGACGGCACTAATTCGAGTGGTAAATGATATGTTGATGACTTCTGACATGGGCTCGCCTTCAGTACTTGTTCTACTGGATCTAAGTGCTGCTTTCAACACCATTGATCATTCTGTCATAATTAATCGCCTTGAACATTTAGTGGGATTGTCAGGTACTGTCTTGTTCTGGTTCAGATCCTATCTCTCTAATAGGTTTCAGTTTGTTAAAGTTGAGGAGGCGACCTATTTTATGTCAAAGGTTACGTGTGGGGTTCCTCAGGGTTCAATTCTTGGCCCAATTCTGTTCTCTCTATATATGTTACCTTTGGGAAATATCATTCGTAGACACAGAGTTCATTTTCATTGCTATGCTGATGACACTCAGCTTTGCCTGTCTCTCAAACAGGGTGATGTATCTGCTGCTAATATTTTGAATACCTGCCTTGCTGACATTAAACATTGGATGTTTAAAAGCTTTTTAATGTTAAACTCAGACAAAACAGAATTGATGATAATGAGACCTCAGAAGCAATACAAGAACATAGATTCATCTGATTTTCTACTCGACGGTCTCTGTACAGATTCTAGAGCAGAGATAAAAAAAACCTAGGTGTCACTTTTGATTCAGACCTCTCCTTTGAATCACACATTAAAAATGTTACAAAAATGTTCTTTTTTCATTTAAGAAACATAGCTAGACTGAGAGGTATGCTTTCCAAGCAGAATGCAGAGAGATTGGTGCATGCTTTTATATCTTCAAGGATTGATTAATGTAACAGCCTTTTTGCTGGTATTAGTAACAATGTTATATCTCGGCTGCAACTTGTACAGAATGCTGCTGCAAGAGTTTTAACTGGGAGTAAGAAACAAGATCACATCACCCCTGTGCTAGCGTCCTTGCATTTGCTTCCTGTTCGATTTAGGATCGATTTTAAGGTGCTATTATTATCCCACAAGGCTCTAAATTGCTTAGCTCCACCCTATTTAAAGGATCTTTTAAAACCATACGTTCCTAATCGTCCACTTCGATCACAGGATGCCAGGCTACTTTCCATACCAAGTATTCAGAAACAAAACTCAGGTGGTAGATGCTTGAGTTACATTGCACCGAAATTATGGAACGACTTCCCAGTACTATAAAGGAAGCTCCTTCTGCCAATGCTTTTAAATCTCATTTAAAAACACACTTGTATAGCTTAGCTTACGCAAGTTTTTAAAGTGATATTCTCTCGCTTCTGTATATGTATATAACATATAATTATATGTGTGTTTTATTGCTGATTTTATATATATATATATATATATATATATATATATATATATATATATATATATATATATATATATATATAAATTTCTATGTGTGTTCTATTTTCTGATTATTGATATATATATACAGACGTGCTCAAATTTGTTGGTACCCCTCCACAAAAAACGAAGAATGCACAATTTTCTCTGTAATAACTTAAAACTGACAAAAGTAATTGGCATCCGCCATTGTTTATTCCATATTTAATAGAAATCAGACTTTGCTTTTGATTTTTTATTCAACATAATATTGTAAATAAGAAAACAAATGAAAATGGCATGGACAAAAATGATGGGACCGCTAACCTAATATTTTGTTGCACAACCTTTAGAGGCAATCACTGCAATCAAACGTTTTCTGTAGCTCTCAATGAGACTTCTGCACCTGTTAACAGGTAGTTTGGCCCACTCTTCCTGAGCAAACTGCCCCAGCTGTCTCAGGTTTGATGGGTGCCTTCTCCAGACTGCAAGTTTCAGCTCTTTCCATAGATGTTCGATAGGATTCAGATCAGGACTCATAGAAGGCCACTTCAGAATAGTCCAATGTTTTGTTCTTATCCATTCTTGGGTGCTTTTAGCTGTGTGTTTTGGGTCATTATCCTGTTGGAGGACCCATGACCTGCGACTGAGACAGAGCTTTCTGACACTGGGCAGTACGTTTCGCTCCAGAATGCCTTAATAGTCTTGAGATTTCATTGTGCCCTGCACAGATTCAAGGCACCCTGTGCCAGGCGCAGCAAAGCAGCCCCAAAACATAACCGAGCCTCCTCCATGTTTCACTGTAGGTATGGTGTTCTTTTCTTTGAAAGCTTCATTTTTTCGTCTGTGAACATAGAGCTGATGTGACTTGCCAAAAAGCTCCAGTTTTGACTCATCTGTCCAAAGGACATTCTCCCAGAAGGATTGTGGCTTGTCAATATGCATTTTAGCAAATTCCAGTCTGGCTTTTTTATGTTTTTCTTTCAAAAGTGGAGTCCTCCTGGGTCTTCTTCCATGGAGCCCACTTTCGCTCAAAAAGCGACGGATGGTGCGATCAGAAACTGACGTACCTTCACCTTGGAGTTCAGCTTGTATCTCTTTGGCAGTTATCCTTGGTTCTTTTTCTACCATTCGCACTATCCTTCTGTTCACTCTGGGGTCGATTTTCCTCTTGCGGCTGCGCCCAGGGAGGTTGGCTACAGTTCCATGGACCTTAAACTTCTTAATAATATTTGCAACTGTTGTCACAGGAACATCAAGCTGCTTGGAGATGGTCTTGTAGCCTTTACCTTTACCATGCTCGTCTATTATTTTCTTTCTGATCTCCTCAGACAACTCTCTCCTTTGCTTTCTCTGGTCCATGTTCAGTGTGGTGCACACAATGGTACCAAACAGCACAGTGACTACTTTTCTCCATTTAAATAGGCTGAATGACTGATTACAAGATTGGAGACATGTGTGATACTAATTAAGGAAACTAATTAGTTTGAAATATCTCTATAATCCAATTATTTATTTATTTTCTAAGGGGTACCAACAAATGTGTCCAGGCCATTTTAGAATATCTTTGTAGAATAAGCAATAATTCATCTCTTTTCACAGCTTCTTTGCTTTATTCTATGACATACCAAGTATACATGATAAAATAGCTTTTAATTTCATCACTTTTCAGGAGGAATGAAGCATTATTTCAATGAGCTGTAAGGGTACCAACAAATTTGAGCACGTCTGTATATATATATATATATATATATATATTTGTATGTGTTTTTTATCATGTAAAGCGCTATACAAAACTAAAGATTGATTGATTGATTGATTGATTGATATGGAGGCAGTTTGCAGTTGTTTGCTATCACACACAGCATACAGTTATGTGCTGCTTCCCATTTCCAGTCATCATTACTCACACCTGTTTTTCTCCCAATTTGTGAACTGTGGTATTGCTTGGCATGTCGAAAATTATGGGGGTCTGATCAGAAACATTTGTTAGAAACACTGAAGTAGTAAAAACATATCTTTTTAAATTCCTCAGGAAGCTAATGATGCTTCTTTGAAAATGGCTGCCTGCATGTCATGGATGATTCGAGATCGGGCAGGGACGTCTTTGTTCGCCTTTTCTCGTCAGTCAGTCACTTTGCTGTTTATGTACTCGGGTAGTCGCGTCTTTTGTTGGTGATTTTTAATACACACATCACTACTGTACTCTAATTTAAGACGCAGGATATTTTTGAGAAGCAAAATAATGGTTAAAGTGCATCTTAAAATGAAGGAATATGGTAGTTAACTGTCAAAACTGCAACTTTTGTTTACATGTATATGTCCATATAAAAATGTAAATGTTATCCGCAAACCACAAATCCATGTTAGTGCACAGGCAGTGTAGTGGTCAATTATTATTATTATTATTATTATTATTATTATTATTATTATTATTATTTATTTTTTTCTTAAGGTCCATGCCACATTACTCATGGTTGAAGGACTCAAGATGGCAGAGAACCAAGAGATGGCTGAGAAAATGGATGGGCAGAAACCCTTGGATCCTTCCCCACTCTTGGAATAT
Organism: Acipenser ruthenus; assembly: GCF_902713425.1. Taxonomy (NCBI): domain Eukaryota; kingdom Metazoa; phylum Chordata; class Actinopteri; order Acipenseriformes; family Acipenseridae; genus Acipenser; species Acipenser ruthenus. The sequence continues at coordinate 241,481 of NW_026708916.1, forward strand.
GGTAATTAAATCAGGAAGTACTTCACTATATACTGCTGAATATCACATTATGGGGACTCTCTCTACCTTTGGGAGACATATAACATGCCCCTACAAAGTGATTTCATGTGTTTCACATCTACTGTTACCGTGCATGTGATTCTCCTCTTTCAGAAACTTCGGAACAAGAGTCTTATTCAGACAGGGGCCAGCTAGGTGGGAGACTTCAAGGGGTGGCTGAGATAGAGAATCCCCTCAATGGGATCGGGACTAAAGTAACAAGAGGTATGTTCACAACTGAAGGAGGACAGGAAGGGCCTCACAATGATGGACAACCAGAAGACATTCAGAACAAGGGACAGCTGGATTGGCTTGAAAGTTGCTGCCTAAACAACCCAGGTAGATACAGTTTGAGGCATTTACTTGTGTGTTCATCTCTAATGCAGACAAAAGCCACCAAATGTACATTGCTGTGCAAAAGTCTTAGACACATTCTCGAGTTACAATATCTCAAAATAAACTATACTTGAGCAGCTAATATGAAGTGTTGTAGTAGCTAACCCATCACATTTATCCAGCTCTTTCCATAGATGTTTGATAGGATTCAGATCAGGACTCATAGAAGGCCACTTCAGAATAGTCCAATGTTTTGTTCTTATCTATTCTTGGGTGCTTTTAGCTGTGTGTTTTGGGTCATTATCCTGTTGGAGGACCCATGACCTGCGACTGAGACAGAGCTTTCTGACACTGGGCAGTATGTTTCGCTCCAGAATGCCTTGATAGTCTTGAGATTTCATTGTGCCCTGCACAGATTCAAGGCACCCTGTGCCAGGCGCAGCAAAGCAGCCCCAAAACATAACCGAGCCTCCTCCATGTTTCACTGTAGGTATGGTTCTCAACGGGGGGGGGATGTATTTTTATTTGATATAAAATGTATACATGACATGGTAGTATTAAATCAGGTTGATTCTATGGTAGTATAACCCGCCCCCCCCTCCAGAAAAAAGAAATAAAATTGTGCAAAATGTCTAAGACTTTTTCACAGCAGTGTATATCTCCACAAGTCACTCCATTAATTATCAGTCTCGGAGCCTGTCGCTACTGGAGAGAAATATTGTTTTTGATAAGTCTCTACCTTTGGGAGACATATAATATGTCCCCACAAGGTGATTTCATGTTAAATCAGAAAGGGCGCTACAATATACTGTTGAATGTCACATTATGGGGACTGTCTCCCAAAGGTCTATGTCCACGTCAGCCAGTTAATATTTTCAGTGTTGGGTGGCATCTTGATATGACATTTAAATGGCTTTTCTTTAAGCATCCACGTGAGGGAAGCTTGTATGTTTTTTGTAAATCTGCAGACATTACCAGCCTCATCACACCTATAACTGCTTTGATCTTCTGAACTGATCGCAATGTTGAATTTATATTCTCTGCATTGTGGAAACTCCTCTAGAAAAATCTAACTACTGGTCACGTTGATCTGTGACCTAAGATGGCTGCCAAATTGCGGTCATGCGACGTTCGTTTCTGGAAAATAAAGACCAAACGCTTTGAGATATTGGCTTCATATATGCTACGCAACTTCTATTTTTTATGTGTGCTTTATTTTGTTTCTTAATAAATAATTCAGTACTTTGCCAAGACATGAGTTGCATCACAGACTGATAAGTTATAAAAGTAGTGATATTTGAATTGAACCCTTTTAGGACGAAGCGTTTTTTAGTGGGATGGTTCCCCAAGACTAAGGTTTTTTTTTTTTGGCTGTTCTTTATTCTCTTCCTATAAAAAAAAATCACTTTTTTTTTTTTACAGTGAGAATTCATTTCTTTTGATTTGCATTTTAAGTCCTTGTGATCTAAAATGCAATGTCAAGCACAGCATCCCATGTCAAGCACAGAATCCTTCATTTTTCCAATGCTTAATGATAAGGTAAGGTTTCTTATTTGTTCATTAGAAATTAAGAACCATTACCAATGATAGTTGACACATGCTTTGCGATATCTTCAGATTTGGTACACTACTGTATTATAACATTCTGTTGGACAAGGGTCATTATCTGTGTCATTATTATTATTTCTTAGCAGACGCCCTTATCCAGGGCGACACAGTCGTAAACAAAAATACATTTCAAGAATCACAGTACAAGTATTAATACAATTAAGAGCAAGATAAAATACAATTATTTCGGAACCTTTACTAACATCTCAGAATCCACAAGATAATAGTGCCTAATTTTTCTCCTCACTGTGAGACAGAGCTTGCACCACCACCTTGCGCTTGTTTGAAAAATATATACAGCTCTGGAAAAAATTAAGAGACCACTGCAAAATTATCAGTTTCTCTGGTTTTACTATTTATAGGTATGTGTTTGGGTAAAATGAACATTTTTGTTTTATTCTATAAACTACTGACAACATTTCTCCCAAATTCCAAATAAAAATATTGTCATTTAGAGCATTTATTTGCAGAAAATGACAACTGGTCAAAATAACAAAAAAGATGCAGTGTTGTCAGACCTCGAATAATGCAAAGAAAATAAGTTCATATTCATTTTTAAACAACACAATACTAATGTTTTAACTTAGGAAGAGTTCAGAAATCAATATTTGGTGGAATAACCCTGATTTTCAAGCATAGCTTTCATGCGTCTTGGCATGCTCTCCACCAGTCTTTCACATTGATGTTGGGTGACTTTATGCCACTCCTGGCGCAAAAATTCAAGCAGCTCGGCTTTGTTTGATGGCTTGTGACCATCCATCTTCCTCTTGATCACATTCCAGAGGTTTTCAATGGGGTTCAGGTCTGGAGATTGGGCTGGCCATGACAGGGTCTTGATGTGGTGGTCCTCCATCCACACTTTGATTGACCTGGCTGTGTGGCATGGAGCATTGTCCTGCTGGAAAAACCAATCCTCAGAGTTGGGGAACATTGTCAGAGCAGAAGGAAGCAAGTTTTCTTCCAGGACAACCTTGTACTTGGCTTGCTTCACGCCAAAGCTGCCCGATTTCAGCCTTGCTGAAGCACCCCCAGATCATCACCGATCCTCCACCACATTTCACAGTGGGTGCGAGACACTGTGGCTTGTAGGCCTCTCCAGGTCTCCGTCTAACCATTAGACGACCAGGTGTTGGGCAAAGCTGAAAATTGGACTCATCTGGGGGTGCTTCAGCAAGGCTGGAATCGGGCAGATTTGTCTTTGTGAAGGACGCATGAATCAAGCCAAGTACAAGGTTGTCCTGGAAGAAAACTTGCTTCCTTCTGCTCTGACAATATTCCCCAACTCTGAGGATTGGTTTTTCCAGCAGGACAATGCTCCATGCCACACAGCCAGGTCAATCAAGGTGTGGATGGAGGACCAGCAGATCAAGACCCTGTCATGGTCAGCCCAATCTCCAGACCTGAACCCCATTGAAAACCTCTGGAATGTGATCAAGAGGAAGATGGATGGTCACAAGCCATCAAACAAAGCCGAGCTGCTTGAATTTTTGCGCCAGGAGTGGCATAAAGTCACCCAACATCAATGTGAAAGACTGGTGGAGAGCATGCCAAGACGCATGAAAGCTGTGCTTGAAAATCAGGGTTATTCCACCAAATATTGATTTCTGAACTCTTCCTAAGTTAAAACATTAGTATTGTGGTGTTTTAAAAATGAATATGAACTTATTTTCTTTGCATTATTCGAGGTCTGACAACACTGCATCTTTTTTGTTATTTTGACCAGTTGTCATTTTCTGCAAATAAATGCTCTAAATGACAATATTTTTATTTGGAATTTGGGAGAAATGTTGTCAGTAGTTTATAGAATAAAACAAAAATGTTCATTTTACCCAAACACATACCTATAAATAGTAAAACCAGAGAAACTGATAATTTTGCAGTGGTCTCTTCATTTTTCCAGAGCTGTATATATATATATATATATATATATACACACATATATATATTTTCTTTTCAATTTTTGTTTTCTTGTTCGTGTCATTAGCTTATATTTATATTTGGTATAGATTTTTGCATAACATAATAGCATTAGTGATGGGGTGCTGAGTGTATATTTGATATGCAGTGCTTTTATAACTGTTTTACTGTAATATAGTAATAATAGTAGTAATAATAATAAATTGATTTACTTACCACAACATGCATACCCGCTAGCCGATCCTTACTCCAAAACTGCGTTTAACATCACTGATTGTTTATTTATTTTTAACGTTATTGAATATTGTTAATTATTCATTATATAAAACGGTTCATTTTGAAACTCCAAAGAAGCACCAACTATATACAGTCAGTTTTCTTCAATGTGCACAATTTATTTACAAGCTGTTTGCCAGGAATACAAGCCTGTTGTCCTGCTCTGGATTCAAGGCAGCGCGCTTTTTTTTTGTTTTTGTTTGTTTATACAATGAATACACAGAGGGGCGTACTTACAAAGCATTTTCAAAACTGAAAACTGGTTAACACGAGCAGGAAAAGAAGAGCATGTCCACTGCTTGTCTGTGGCAGAAATACTGTAAATAGCAAGGCAGGGCGTTCGGTGCAGTTTCGTTGATAAACTTAAATAATGTTATTAACTGTGCGTGTTACAAAAACGTAATTATTGAATCGATTATCCCGTATTTATATCGATGTATACAATGAGGAATGGAATCGATTGAAAAAAATCGATTTTCAATTTAATTCTAGCAGCCCTACAATTGATACCTGTTAATCCATTTGTGTATCTCAATCACAACTGAGAAACGCGTTCATAGTAAAGTTAGTTTAATTTACAGGTTTTTTTTTCTATTAAACAACTAAATGGGCTTTTAAATGGCAAGTCTTACTTTTTCATTTAAATGCAGTTACTCGTCATGAGGATTGTAATAGTGTGTCCAGCAAAACGCTTTATTTTTCATTATAGCTTTAATAAAGATTAGTCACTTATTAACATGTTGCGATCTCGTATGTATGTGAAAAATGAAGGCTTGGCTTACTTAAAAACCCATTACGTTTTTTGACAGAAAAAAAAATAACAATTAAATCAAATAAATTACTAAATTAAGCCCTTTATATAAATAAATGTATAAAAACAGTGAAGCAATATGAAAAAATAATAGCATCGGCGGTCTGATAATGGTCTGTTATGATTAGAGGGCGAGCATTAATTGCATTGTTACAGAAATGTTATGCAGTCTAATTATTCAAACGGTGCTAAAATCCAAATCGCTAATCTATTCTACTTACTGTGTTATATAAGAGACAGATTTACACCCCTAATCATTACAGTGGGCTATTTAGTCTAAAGAGCAAGCTTGTCTTAATTCTGCTGATGAAAACAGATACTCAGCTTAGTTCACCAGACAAGGTTTATTTTAGTGATAAAGATCTAATCAATCAATCTAGATATAAAATCACCATTATCTAAAATTCAAGATCTGTTTTGCTAATAACATAGAGCTAAATAGTTATTTTATTCCTTTATCACGATGCATATAAAATGAGGCGTTTGTCATCGTTGTATTTTGTATTTAGAAAACAAGGACTGTCTGAAAACTCAAGTAGCATACATGTGGAGGGAACGGCTGCAGACATGCTAAAAAGAAAATACTTCTCTATTCTGGAATCAGCTATTCAAGCTTGCACAGCAAGAGATAAAGATGTAATCAAACCTGGACTTAAGCTTTCTCTAGATTATCTACCGAAAACAGCATGCAAAATCATGAAGGCCACTTACCTAATGGATGAAAAGGCAGCAGAGCTTGATAGGTTTCTGACAGTTCTTGAAATGAACCACAATTATTTGTTTGGAGATGCCACATATGCCATAAACAAAGGAAGACAGACAAAGCTTTGAAAACCAGAAAAGGTACCTTTTGGATGATGATGTGAAGAAAGTGAGGGACTACACAGTGGACAAAATGGTGACTATGTTGGAGGATGAATACATGGCTTACGATGCACACACATTTATAACACTGCGGGACACTGCAGTCTGTAGACTAACACTGTTTAATGCAAGAAGAGGAGGTGCGCCGAGCTGAATGCTACTAACAGAATGGGAAGATGCAGAAAAAGACTCTTGGATTGATAAGAATCAAGTGAAATGCTTGGATGACCCATTTGAAAAAGCTCTTATAAACAGACTTAAAGGGACATACCAAACAGGCAAGGGGAACAACCACCTTCTTCCAGTCCTGATACCATTAGATACTATAGATGCAATGAAGAGGCTAGCTGACAAAGAAATTAGGGAGCTTGCTGGAGTTGCAAAGGACAACCCATATTTTTTTTGCCAACACCAACAAATCTGATAACCATGTTAGTGGCTGGCACGCATTGCATGGTGTGGTTTTAAAGGCTGATGTTCAGCATGTTGAGAGATCACATTACATCACATTATAAATTTATTATTCCTGTGTGAGTGGTGCTTGTTTTCTGTCACGTGGAGTTATGTCTTTGCCTTGAAGTTCGTACTAATTTCAACAGGTGTTGGCATCGCATCGGTTGCCCATCGCGGTGCAGATCAGACTTCTCGTCATGCTGGACCACATGTCCCTGTTCAAGCGGAACAAGATCTCTGTACGACATTTTCATCTTTAGCAACTAGTGGGAAATATATTCATATTATTGAACTCACAAGTTATAGTCTAAACTTTGATCTCTTGTGATACCAGGCATTTTGCTGCAGGGTCTGGGAAACATTAATACCTCAGTGATGTTGTGTTTTACTTTTATTGCAGATTGTTTTGGAGAAATACTTTCATTAGTGTGTGCAACAGGGCAGTAAATTTAAATACACAAGTAAGTCATTTGTACTGTAAAAATCTAAATATACATTCTATATGTTTTCTCGGAGGTTGAGACATTTTGTTCTGGTGTGCTAAGTCAGGTTTATGTGATAGAATGCTTTTGATTAACTTGTGAATCTTCAGTGTTTTATGTAGGATTATACTAGGGTCTGACTGGATGGGGTCCTTTTTAAAGCACACTTCCAAAAAAGAAATGAAACATGCAACAGCAACAACTAGACAGTAAATGTTAGAGATCAAGGTAGTGTCACATTAGCACCAATGAAATTAAGAATTACTCAAATAAATCTGCAGTAAAAATGGCATCGAAGTTTTAATTTAAAGTTTCCGGCAAACTAAGGGAAATGGCTCCTGTATCTTTCACACGACAAGCTACGCAGGAACGGCACCAGGGCAGCACTGGACTGACGAGAAATAAATAGGATTGAATCCGATTTTTTGCGATTTGACGCACGTCAACTAGGGCATTGAGCAATCGGAGAACAGCTTCAATGCACGTGGTCCAGCAGGGTGAAGCAGTTTCCAAAATGACGGAGGAAAAATACTTGTCGTTGAAAAACTACCCAGAGCTTTATGACAAAGGCCATCACAATTATAAAGATACAGATTTGAAAGGGAATATATGGGAGTCCATTTCGAAAGAACTGGATAAGCCTGGTATGTGTGATTTATTGCCATATGTGTTGAAATACCATCAGAGAAGACACTCATAATTTCCACATCATGTTGATAAGTAGTACCAGTCTTGATCATAGTTCTGTCAATAGCAATTTTGAACAGTTGTATAGATCTGGCAATTTTCAAACCTATCGCTGCTGGTTTGTGTGGTCATGTCGCTGCGAAAGGTCTCGTCGGGAGTCGTTGCCAATTAAAAAATCACTTTGTGTCTGGTGTGTGGAGACCTTTACTCATCCACTTTTTAATATGTCTTATGTAGACATTGATTTAATTTATATGTCAATTATAAAACCATGGCAGCCACTAAGCCAAGTCAGTTTTCCCCATTTACTATTTTTTTTTTATTTTTTTATTTAACAATAAAACAAACTGGTGATTTTATTGTTTTAAATGAATCCCAACTTTGGTGTTTGTGAAATAGACACAGATTCCAGGTGCAGGGAAAATGGTAGAAATAATATAATATCCCCTGTCAGATTTTGTTTTAAAACAACCCCCAATACATGTACTTGAACCAAATTTATTTTTCATACATTTATACATAAAAAATATTAACTTCATAAATTAATTTAATGTATAGAGTTATATGATGAAAATGCAGATTAAAGTATTGTTTTTTCTATATGGTCTCATTGTTCCGGGGATTGCTAAGCATACTAATGAAATCAAGTTATATAGCCCACTATTGTGTGCAAGTGGATCTTTCAAACTGGAGGACACAGAGATTGCTACATCAATCAATCTTGCTACAGTCCGCCACTGATGAAGTAACTTCATAATTGTATTTGTTATCTTGTGCAGGATGAAAGTATACAAGATGGGCCAAAGTAGATGAAGACCAAGTGCTTATCTATTTCAAGCCTTACAAGGTGAAAGCAGAAAACAAATGCCAGGTGAGATTGTAATGATTGTAATGGTGCCATACATATATTGAATATTTAGTTTTCTTATACATTCTGTCTGAGTCCGTTCAAAGTAAACACTCCCCGCCCCCAATAGCATAATCCTTTGGCATTTTACTATATTTTTAGTTTCTTTATTGGGGGTGGGGTGTTTGGGTATCCATATGAATTTTCCTGACAATTGGATAAGTTTGACGTAGGTGTGACATAGGGTCAGATGTAGAGGTGGGATGCTAAGAAATTCTCATGGTATGATAACTATCAGAAAAAATACCACGATTATCATATAATTATATTGCAGTGTAATTTTTTATATAAAATATTCAACTGGTTTTCAAATATGCAGATTAACACAAATCCACACACCTGTACTTTATTGGGTACCAGTATCTTTGCCTTCAGTCAGATTTATCAAGGTATTTGCATCAAAATGGGATTTACATCCTTTTTTTGTGAAGAAAACAATGTGTTAATATTGCTAGTAACAAACAATAATTTAGGCATACAGTACTTTTGAGTCTTTTAAAAGCCCTTTCACAAATGGTCGTTTGGTGCATGCTGAAGTACGGTTCAGTTCATTTGCAGGCATAAATGAAACATCCAAAACAAACTGATTCACCCCAGAATTTGCACCAAACCAATCGGCCTGAGACTACTTGTAAATACACAGATATACTGTATATGGTGCAAACTGTATTTGTGTAAAGACCATCATAAATATGCCCTGTTTCTTACATGCGGCTACTTTTTTATGTAAAGCAAACACCTTTGTATAATGGAACAGTCCAGGGATTATGGCTAGTCTGTAAATGTTATTGTGTTTTTGTTTGTTGTTTTTTTTTTTTTTTTTTATATAAAATGTTAATTATTGTATCATTTAACAACTGGAATAATGGCTGGTTCAGTGTGTACTACCAGGGAATAATACCATAGAGAGGTTTTGGGGAGAGAGTTTTGGGGACAGGAACCATTCAGATGGTATTACCCCTGGTAATACACACTAAACCAGCTATTGTTTATTGTAATATATGGATTTGAGTCTGAACAATATGTGTCTTCCCTTTCGGGTCTGCGTGGTGGATAGACTGAAATGCCAGCTCTGCACAAGCCACACTTTGAGCTCAAGCTGATGTGTTGAAGTGATAATACCATCGTTCAGAGCCCAGCGAAAATATTACCATTTGGGTATTACAAGATTTTTTTTCTATGACGCACAGTAGTATTCTTTAGGTCTATCCATGTATTTCAATAGATTAACCTATATTAATATAAAAACATAAGAACATAAGAAAGTTTACAAACGAGAGGAGGCCATTCAGCCCATCTTGCTCGTTTGATTGTTAGTAGCTTATTGATCACAAAATCTCATCAAGCAGCTTCTTAAAGGATCCCAGGGTGTCAGCTTCAACAACATTACTGGGGAGTTGGTTCCAGACCCTCACAATTCTCTGTGTAAAAAAGTGCCTCCTATTTTCTGTTCTGAATGCCCCTTTATCTAATCTCCATGTGTGACCCCTGGTCCTTGTTTCTTTTTTCAGGTCAAAAAAGTCCCCTGGGTCGACATTGTCTATATCTTTTAGGATTTTGAATGTTTGAATCAGATCGCCGCGTAGTCTTCTTTGTTCAAGACTGAATAGATTCAATTCTTTTAGCCTGTCTGCATACGACATGCCTTTTAAACCCGGGATAATTCTGGTTGCTATTCTTTGTACTCTTTCTAGAGCAGCAATATCCTTTTTGTAACGAGGTGACCAGAACTGAACACAATATTCTAGGTGAGGTCTTACTAATGCATTGTAAAGTTTTAACATTACTACCCTTGATTTAAATTCAACACTTCTCACAATATATCCGAGCATCTTGTTGGCCTTTTTTATAGCTTTCTGAGTCAACATAAACTCCTAGGTCTTTTTCATAGTTCCCTTCTTCAATTTCAGTATCTCCCATATGATATTTATAATGCACATTTTTATTGCCTGCATGCAAAACTTTACACTTTTCTCTATTAAATGTCATTTGCCATGTGTCTGCCCAGTTCTGAATGCTGTCTAGATCATTTTGAATGACCTTTGCTGCTACAACAGTGTTTGCCGCCACTCCTATTTTTGTGTCGTCTGCAAATTTAACAAGCTTGCTTACTATACCAGAATCTAAATCATGAATGTAGATTAGGAATAGCAGAGGACCTAATAGTGATCCCTGAGGTACACCCCTGGCTACCTCACCACATTTTGAGGTTTCTCCTCTATTTAGTACTTTCTGTTTTCTACATGTTAACCACTCCCTAATCCATGTGCATGCATTTCCTTGAATCCCTACTGCATTCAGTTTGAGAATTAATGTTGAAAGGGAGGGAAGATCTTCTCCACAGAAGATTCTCCCAGCCTTTCAATTTTTTTCAAAAACAATACAATTAAAAAAGGCATCAGTGTTTAAGTTCCAGACGATTTTAAACTTGCAGCACATTTGAAATGACCATTGGAACAGTATTTCTTAAACAAATGTGTATATATTAAATATTTTTAAATAAACTTTTTTTTTTTTTCTCAAACAGTTTCCCAGTTTTTAATCATTTGAAACTGGTACTGTGTTACAAATGACTGTTCCTAATGAATTAGCCATTCTCCTTGCGTTACGCTGTTGGACTTTTGAATGACAAATGTTCGTTTTGAAAAGTAAATGTTGAAAGGCCGGGAAGATCTTCTCCACAGAAGATCCTCCCAGCCTTTCAACTTTTTTTCAAAAACAATACAATTAAAAAAGACACCAGTGTTTAATTTCCAGACGATTTTAAACCCTAACCCTAACTCTAAACAAGAGTCACACTTTTGATGGGCCATAGCTGGAGCTGCGTGCCTGCAACGGAGAGTCGGAAAATGGCTTGGGAGTGAGACTGCACTTGCATCCCAGCCGGATGCTGGGCTTTGGGATGCTCCATCCTTTTCACCAGCCATGGATGCGGCCAGGGCGGGGGAATGGATGCCTGGGACACAAGCCCAGTGCGGGAGTGTAAGCCCAGGGGTCATAGCTAGGAACAGCCAAGGTTTTGAGTCTAAAGCACTTTATTAAAATCAGACAGATCATCAGACAGTGCATTTAAACAGGGGTCCTCTGTGGAGGCAGAGTGAGCGACCGGGGGCAGCAGGCTGTCCCCGATGAGGCGTCATGCTCGTTGGTGGTCAGCCGGGGTTTGGTCACTGACGTAGAAGCTTTCCTGTGTTCTCAGGCTGTGCGCCATGTGTCTCGAAACTGCAGTTTTGTTAACTTCGTTGTGAGTTGCCCAGGTCTAGGGAGTAAAGAAAAATGAGTCAGGTTAGTGAAGTTGCCTTTACCTGCTGCAAACACCGCTGGGCAGTGGTCAAGTCCTTCTTACATAGGTGACCACCGCAGAGCGTATCGTGCCTGTGGTAATGTCGTCTCCTAGCCCCCAGTACTTCCAAGCTTTCGAAATAGCTCTTCCGATCTTCTTGATAGGGTTGCCCTTGTTGGTAAAGAAAAACGTGGTTGGTTTGTAGCTGTACCCTGGGAGTTTGTGTCTCATTGCGGCATACCGCAAGAGCCATTGATGCTCCAGGGTGCTCACCACCAACACCGCTTTCCCGAAGGTCCCTGCCATTTTGTGGTTACTCACCTGTTGGGGGGGGGGGGGGGGTTAAAGAAAAGGAGACATTATAAAAAGGTCCCACTGTATTGTATATCAAAATAGAGAGCTGAAATACACAGCAAACAAAAAAAATTATAATTTCCCCAATGTCATAATTATTTTACACCAGTAGATGGCAGCAGCCCCTAAGAAGTGTAGTCGACAAACATTAAAATTGTTACGCATGCTGATGTGGAACTCTCCCGTGTAGCTTTGGCACTGTCAAAGTCAAGCAGACTCATATTCATTACGACCCCCCTACGATGACCATTGTGCAACAACAGCCTCCCGCACAGAAGGCCGACCAGGGTGCAGGCGTTGGAAGGTGCCAACTCGCAGAGATCTGTAAAGACAAGGGGAGCAGACAGTCAGCTGTGAGCGCCCAGACAACAGGTGAGCACGTGTACATTGCAGGGCTTACCAAGTAGTTCAGGTATCGCCGTCTCGCATTGCTGGTTAAAGCACTGGAGCTTGTTTTTAGGGATGAGCCGCTCTGCGAAACAGACATGAATGCACACATGAGCCGATACTATAAATACACAAAAAGACAAAAAACAAGAATACCACAAAAATACCTTGGCCATGGTCTTGTACTAATTGACGGTGCAGAGAGAGTTGCCTTTTCCCCTGCTTTCTGAACGATTTGAGGAGGAACATTAACGAGCGTATGTTCCGGTCAGAAAGTTTTACGTGGCTGAAGTCAGAGCTGCACGGGGGTTAGCCGGGGGCCCCGTGTCCTGAGGGAACATCAATTAAATGCACGTCCCCTGTTAACCCGGGTGCACGAGTATTATGAGGCCGGGCTGGAGTTCCTCGAGCTCGGGGTGAACACTTGCACAAGAGCTGCGGAGACCCGTTAGAAGCAGCCCCGGAGGCCAGCGAGAATAGCCGAGAATTAAGCTCCTCCCCTCTGAGGCTTCTGCAGATTTCTGCAACGTCACGTTGGACGGGACTCTGGTCATGTGTTTTATCACCTCTAACATTCCCCGGGCCTGCCCGAGTGTAAGGCAGGGGACCGTCTGCTGGGGAAAAAAAATACCTGCACGTCCCCCCCGGGTGGACGGATGTTATGAGGCCGGGCTAGAGTTCCATGAGCTCGTGGTGAACACCTGCTTGTCCCCCCGCGGAGCTGCACGGGGGTTAGTCGGGGTCCCATGTCCTGAGGGAACATCAATTATAAATGCACGTCCCCTGTTCCCCCGGGTGCACGAGTGTTATGGGGCCGGGCTGGAGTTCCGCGAGCTCGGGGTGAACACCTGCTCCTCCCCCCGCGGAGCTGCACAGGGGTTAGCCGGGGCCCCGTGTCCCGAGGGAACATCAATTAAATGCACGTCCCCTGTTCCCCCGGGTGCACGAGTGTCATGGGGCCGGGCTGGAGTTCCGCGAGCTCGGGGTGAACACCTGCTCGTCCCCCCTCGGAGCTGCACGGGGGTTAGCCGGGGCCCCGTGTCCTGAGGGAACATCAATTAAATGCACGTCCCCTGTTCCCCCGGGTGCACGAGTGTTATGGGGCTGGGCTGGAGTTCCGCGAGCTCGGGGTGAACACCTGTTCGTCCCCCCGCGGAGCTGCACGGGGGTTAGCCGGGGTCCCGTGTCCCGAGGGAACATCAATTAAATGCACGTCCCCTTTTAACCCGGGTGCACGAGTATTATGAGGCCGGGCTGGAGTTCTACGAGGTCGGGGTGAACATTTGTTCGTCCCCCCGCGGAGCTGCACGGGGGTTAGCCGGGGCCCCGTGTCCCGAGGGAACATCAATTAAATGCACGTCCCCTGTTCCGCCGGGTGCACGAGTGTTATGGGGCCGGGCTGTAGTTCCGCGAGCTTGGGGTGAAAACCTGCTCGTCCCCCCGCGGAGCTGCACGGGGGTTAGCCGGGGCCCCGTGTCCTGAGGGAACATCAATTAAATGCACGTCCCCTGTTCCCCCGGGTGCACGAGTGTTATGGGGACGGGCTGAAGTTCCGCGAGCTCGGGGTGAACACCTGCTCCTCCCCCCGCGGAGCGGCACGGGGGTTAGCCGGGGCCCCATGTCCCGAGGCAACATCAATTAAATGCACGTCCCCTGTTCCGCCGGGTGCACGAGTGTCATGGGGCCGGGCTGGAGTTTCGCGAGCTCGGGGTGAACACCTGCTCGTCCCCCCTCGGAGCTGCACGGGGGTTAGCCGGGGTCCCGTGTCCTGAGGGAACATCAATTAAATGCACGTCCCCTGTTCCCCCAGGTGCACGAGCGTTATGGTGCCGGGCTGGAGTTCCGCGAGCTCGGGGTGAACACCTACTCGTCCCCCGCGGAGCTGCACAGGGTTTAGCCTGGGCCCGTGTCCCGAGGGAACATCAATTAAATATCCGTCCCCTGTTCCCCCGGGTGTACAAGTGTTATGGGGCCGGGCTGGAGTTCCTCGAGCTCGAGGTGAACACCTGCTCGTCCCCCGCGGAGCTGCACGGGGTTTAGCCGCTGTCCCGTGTCCCGAGGGAACATCAATTATAAATGCACGTCCCCTGTTCCCCCGGGTGCACGAGTGTTATGGGGCCGGGCTGGAGTTCCGCGAGCTCGTGGTGAACACCTACTCGTCCCCCGCGGAGCTGCACGGGGTTTAGCCAGGGTCCCGTGTCCCGAGGGAACATCAATTATAAATGCACGTCCCCTGTTCCCCCAGGTACACGAGTGTTATGGGGCCGGGCTGGAGTTCCTCGAGCTCGAGGTGAACACCTGCTCGTCCCCCGCGGAGCTGCACGGGGTTTAGCCGCTGTCCCGTGTCCCGAGGGAACATCAATTATAAATGCACGTCCCCTGTTCCCCCGGGTGCACGAGTGTTATGGGGCCGGGCTGGAGTTCCGCGAGCTCGTGGTGAACACCTGCTCCTCCCCCCGCGGAGCTGCACAGGGGTTAGCCGGGGCCCCGTGTCCCGAGGGAACATCAATTAAATGCACGTCCCCTGTTCCGCCGGGTGCACGAGCGTTATGGTGCCGGGCTGGAGTTCCGCGAGCTCGGGGTGAACACCTACTCGTCCCCCGCGGAGCTGCACAGGGTTTAGCCTGGGCCCGTGTCCCGAGGGAACATCAATTAAATATCCGTCCCCTGTTCCCCCGGGTGTACAAGTGTTATGGGGCCGGGCTGGAGTTCCTCGAGCTCGAGGTGAACACCTGCTCGTCCCCCGCGGAGCTGCACGGGGTTTAGCCGCTGTCCCGTGTCCCGAGGGAACATCAATTATAAATGCACGTCCCCTGTTCCCCCGGGTGCACGAGTGTTATGGGGCCGGGCTGGAGTTCCGCGAGCTCGTGGTGAACACCTACTCGTCCCCCGCGGAGCTGCACGGGGTTTAGCCAGGGTCCCGTGTCCCGAGGGAACATCAATTATAAATGCACGTCCCCTGTTCCCCCAGGTACACGAGTGTTATGGGGCCGGGCTGGAGTTCCTCGAGCTCGAGGTGAACACCTGCTCGTCCCCCGCGGAGCTGCACGGGGTTTAGCCGCTGTCCCGTGTCCCGAGGGAACATCAATTATAAATGCACGTCCCCTGTTCCCCCGGGTGCACGAGTGTTATGGGGCCGGGCTGGAGTTCCGCGAGCTCGTGGTGAACACCTGCTCCTCCCCCCACGGAGCTGCACAGGGGTTAGCCGGGGCCCCGTGTCCCGAGGGAACATCAATTAAATGCACGTCCCCTGTTCCGCCGGGTGCACGAGTGTTATGGGGCCGGGCTGGAGTTCCGCGAGCTCGGGGTGAACACCTGTTCGTCCCCCCGTGGAGCTGCACGTGGGTTAGTCGGGTTTCTGTGTCCTGAGGGAACATCAATTAAATGTACGTCCCCTGTTCCCCCGGGTGCATGAGTGTTATGGGAACAGGCTGGAGTTCCGCGAGCTCGGGGTGAACACCTGTTCATCCCCCCGCGGAGCTGCACGGGGGTTAGTCGGGGTCCCGTGTCCCGAGGGAACATCAATTAAATGCACGTCCCCTGTTCCCCCGGGTGCATGAGTGTTATGGGGCTGGGCTGGAGTTCCGTGAGCTCGAGGTGAACACCTGCTCGTCCCCCTGCGGAGCTGCACGGGGTTTAGCCGCTGTCCCGTGTCCCGAGGGAACATCAATTATAAATGCACGTCCCCTGTTCCCCCGGTTGCACGAGTGTTATGGGGCTGGGCTGGAGTTCCGCGAGCTCGTGGTGAACACCTACTCGTCCCCCGCGGAGCTGCACGGGGTTTAGCCGGGGTCCCGTGTCCCGAGGGAACATCAATTATAAATGCACGTCCCCTGTTGCCCCGGGTGCACGAGTGTTATGGGGCCGGGCTGGAGTTCCTCGAGCTCGGGGTGAACACCTGCTCATCCCCTCGCGGAGCTGCACGAGGGTTAGCCGGGGCCCCGTGTCTTGAGGGAACATCAATTAAATGCACGTCCCCTGTTCCCCCGGGTGCACGAGTGTTATGGGGCTGGGCTGGAGTTCCGCGAGCTCGGGGTGAACAGCTGTTCGTCCCCCCGCGGAGCTGCACAGGGTTTAGCCAGGTTCCCGTGTCCCGAGGGAACATCAATTATAAATGCACGTCCCCTGTTCCCCCGGGTGCACGAGTGTTATGGGGCCGGGCTGGAGTTCCGCGAGCTCGTGGTGAACACCTACTCGTCCCCCGCGGAGCTGCACGGGGTTTAGCCGGGGTCCCGTGTCCCGAGGGAACATCAATTAAATGCACGTCCCCTGTTCCCCCGGGTGCACGAGTGTTATGGGGCTGGGCTGGAGTTCCTCGAGCTCGGGGTGAACACCTGCTCATCCCCTCGCGGAGCTGCACGGGGGTTAGCCGGGGCCCCGTGTCTTGAGGGAACATCAATTAAATGCACGTCCCCTGTTCCCCTGGGTGCACGAGTGTTATGGGGCTGGGCTGGAGTTCCGCGAGCTCGGGGTGAACACCTGTTCGTCCCCCCGCGGAGCTGCACGGGGTTTAGCCGGGTTCCCGTGTCCCGAGGGAACATCAATTATAAATGCACGTCCCCTGTTCCCCCGGGTGCACGAGTGTTATGGGGCCGGGCTGGAGTTCCTCGAGCTCGGGGTGAACACCTGCTCATCCCCTCGCGGAGGTGCACGGGGGTTAGCCGGGGCCCCGTGTCCCGAGGGAACATCAATTAAATGCACGTCCCCTGTTCCGCCGGGTGCACGAGTGTTATGGGGCCGGGCTGGAGTTCCGCGAGCTTAGTGTGAACACTTGCACAAGACCTGCGGAGACCTGTTAGAAGCAGCCCCGGAGGCCAGCGAAAATAGCCGAGAATTAAGCTCCTCCCCTCTGAGGCTTCGGCAGATTTCCGCAACGTCACGTTGGACGGGACTCTGGTCGTGTGTTTTATCACATGACCAGAGTCCCGTCCATCTTGAAGTTCCGGAAGGCTGCGGGGAACTCGGTCGGTAGGAGCTTCCTGCTTGGCTATTTTCAGGCTGGGCGGGAAAGCAGTACGAGGCTCCATTAACGGCGAACTCCCCGCGATCCCCACAGACCGATCCAAGCCGGTTTAGCATTCCAGGCAGTCGGATACTTTAGCGCCTCAGCAGCGGAGGGGACGACGACCTCTAACATTCCCCGGGCGTGCCCGAGTGTAAGGCAGGGAACCGTCTGCTGGGGAAAAAAAATACCTACAAGTCCCCCCCGGGTGGACGGGTGTTATGAGGCCAGGCTAGAGTTCCTTGAGCTCGGGGTGAACACCTGCTTGTCCCCCCGCGGAGCTGCACGGGGGTTAGTCGGGGTCCCGTGTCCCGAGGGAACGTCAATTAAATGCACGTCCCCTGTTCCCCCGGGTGCACGAGTGTTATGGGGCTGGGCTGGAGTTCCGCGAGCTCGGGGTGAACACCTGCTCCTCCCCCCTCGGAGCTGCACGGGGGTTAGCCGGGGCCCCGTGTCCCGAGGGAACATCAATTAAATGCATGTCCCCTGTTCCCCCGGGTGCACGAGTGTTATGGGGCGGGCTGGAGTTCCTCGAGCTCGGGGTGAACACCTGCTCGTCCCCCCGCGGAGCTGCACTGGGGTTAGCCGGGGCCCGTGTCCTGAGGGAACATCAATTAAATGCACGTCCCCTGTTCCCCCGGGTGCACGAGTGTTATGGGGCGGGCTGGAGTTCCTCGAGCTCGGGGTGAACACCTGTTCGTCCCCCCGGGGAGCTGCACGGGGGTTAGCCGGGGCCCCGTGTCCGGAGGGAACATCAATTAAATATCCGTCCCCTGTTCTCCCCGGTGCACGAGTATTATGAGGCCGGGCTGGAGTTCCACGGGGTCGGGGTGAACACTTACACAAGCTTGTCACCATTTCTCAACTTTTTTTTATTTAATACAAAAATGCAGTTTCTGCTCAATTTGTATTGAAGCAGTACTTGTTATATGATCCTGATAGTAATCATCATATAAACAGAGCCTTCTGAGGACACAGACGTTTTAGGTGTTAACCCTAATATTTGCAGCAGCAGTGATGCAATTTTAAAGCTTGTCACCATTTTTCAACTTTTTTTTTACTTAATACAAAAATGCAGTTTCTGCTCAGTTTGTAATAAAGTAAATAAATAATG